>NW_023276807.1:111000289-111302788 GCF_003668045.3 Cricetulus griseus
CATTTGACCTGGCAGAGGAAGGTAGACCATAGGCCAAGAATAAGCTATTGTGGTACCAGGGCACAGCATCATAGAAAACAATAGGAAATGCAGTCATTGACTGAGTAGGGAAAGCAAAGAAACAGAAGTAACCAGAAGGCCAGGGGTGAATGCTAAGATAAATGCTAATAGGAGAGCTATAGAAACTGTGATGCAAGTGAAAGGACACCTCCATCAATTCCTTGAAGTAAGATATTTCCCTTAATATACTCCATTTACAATTTGGGGATTCTTTGCCATAAAACTAAAACGTAGATTCTAAGATTATTTAGCAACAAGTACAGAAGCATTTTATCTGGAGTGACTGAATCCACACATATTAGCTTAGTCTTTACTATTCCTGATGGTGAGGCTCAAGCAACTACAAGGACATAGTCATAAGTGTTCTTCTCATCATGATGTGAGACCCCCATCTCTTACACTGTCACTGCCTTAATCAGAATTACCTCTGGATTCTGTTTCCATCAGTGGTGGGGGTGTTGCAGAGTGTAAATCACCCTGATGTCTGCATGGTCACATTCTCCAAGCCAAAAAACCCAAGTCAGCCTGTAGCCATGAAGAAACTAGGCATAGAAACTATATTCATCAAGAATTATTTAATATGAAAGTAGTAAAATCGATTTCAGCATATAGGTCTTCTGAGGTTTTTGTTGGCTTTCTTCTTGGTAGAATTACATTTTCATCTGTAACTGTTTTCTTTTAAGCTCCTGCCTATCAATCTCATGATTTCAAAAGGCTATTACTTGAAGTGTCCCTTAGGTCCATAACATCAAAGCCATTCTGTCCCTTTCATGATCTCATTTATGAAGCTCAACCCAAGTCAGAATCATTTTCTGTGATGTGATTTGTCATTAATAGATTCTTGTTTTTCAATGCTTCTAGGTCCACCACCTGAGAGCTATTGAAGTGCCCTCAAGCTCCTCTGGTTGCTGAAACCAACTTTCTCATAATCTAATGTTGGAACCACTGAACTGGCCTATTCAATTGTCAAACATATCTAAGGTCTTCACTTGTTCTTCTTGCAGATGGAATGGGGAATACTTGGAAATCCTAGGAAATTTTGTGACTACTTTGGGGTCACAAAGAAGATAAAAGAGATGCTAACATTGCAGAAAGTAGACAGAATAGCATCAGAAATTCTAGGTTGTATGAAAAGAATATCCACAATTATAAGCAGCAAAGCAAAATTAACAAAAGAATGTTAGAAAAGAAAAAATAGAATGAGCAATCAACAGAGGAACAGGAAGACAAAAAGACATTAGGAAGATTAAACTCTAACATAGATGTGTAATGGTTTTCAAAAATAGAGCATTTTAGAAAATATTCTGGTGCTGAAAGCAACACAGGTCAAGAAAAATGTGTGGTTTTATTGAATCAGGATTTTAAAGCTAACAAAAGGTACAGAAAAGGCATTGAGGACCATTAAAGATAGATATTGATGAAGTTTGTACAATGAGTTCAGCATGCTAGGTCCACTGTAATTACAGGAGATATGCCAGAGGTTCATTTAGACACATTGTCATTATTGTCCTCTGTTTATCTCCTATGTACATGGGATGTACCACACACAACATGACTGAGATGCCAGTGGCCTGGGCAGACCTTGGCTGTGTTTTTGTTAGGTACTTTTACTTCTGAATTTTCTGGATTGCAGTTGTTCATAGATCAAGCCCTTTAAGACAGAGTTGCATTAATAAACATGTGATTTCAAAATCAGTAGACATATTGTCAATGGTTCTGTGGTTTTATAAAAAAATATAGAGAGGGCTGAAGTTATGTCATGTGCCAGAAAATAGATGCAGCTTGATAATCCTATTAAGCAAAGCTAGAGTCTAAATATGACAAATGCCTCATGTTTCTCTTATTTATGGATACATACACACACACACACACACACACACACACACACACACACACACACACACACAGCATATAAAGAAGAAGCACAGAGAATCCAGCATATTGTGCAAACCTTCAACTCTCAGGACTGATGCTGTTGTAGAGAAGGCAGAACAAGGGTCAGGTTCATCTTGCTGACATAAAAATATTTTCTAAAATGTTCTATTTTTCAAAATTATTATGCACCTAAGTTGGAGTTTAATATTCCTGGAGTCTTTTTGTTTTCCCTGTTGGTCTCTGGTTATCTTTATTTTCTTGTCTGAATTTTTCTGTTAATTTTGTTCTGCCTTAGATTCTCCCATTTTTGCCTCCTGTGGATATTCTTGTTGCAGAACCTAGCAAAATTTCTTATACTGCTCTGTCTGTGGTGTCATATTACTTATGATATATTAAAGCTTGACAGAAGTTTCAGAAAGCATACTCAGCCTCAGGCTACAATGATCAGGCAGTATTGGTACACACATTTAACCCCAGGACTCAGGATTAAGAGGTAGACAGATCTCTGTTAGTTCAAGGCCACATGGCCTACACAAGAGTGAAGAGTAACAGAGCTCATGCCTTTGATCCCAGCACCAGGGATCACATGCTTTTAATCCCAGGACTCATGAGAGGTATTTAGGACAGGAACAAGGTCTTAGAGTTAGCATTCATTCTCCACCTACAATGAGAATAGGAAGACATTGAAGTCTTAGGATTCTCCAGCCATGCTGAGGATAGGCAGCAGTCTGAGGTTTGATGGAGCCAGGATCACCTTTCAGTCTGAGGTAGAGAAAGAGTTAGTTGTCAGCAGCTTTGTTTTTCTGATCTTCAGCTTGAAGCTTGAACCCCAACATCAAGTCTCTGGGTCTTTTTAACTATGTGCTACATCTGTCCACTTTATTTATATAATTATGTATGTACATATGGCATGAAAAGTACAGCAAACCATTTAGGGGAACAAAGCAGAGTAATGGGAGAATAAACAAATACAGGACAGTAGAGTATGGAGTAGAATACTTAAATGTATTATATATTTGGATGAAAATGGTCTTATATAATCAATAAAATAAAATTTCTTATTTAAAAAAGTAGGACAGGACCCTATATCCTGGAATTTATGAAGCCCAGTCTGGTCCTAGGGACCCCAGGACACTGCCACTAACCCACTTAACCCCTTTAAGCCTGCCAACAACCCCAGAGTGCACCTTATCCCCTGTGCTTCATACAAGGGCCCACAGCCCTGATACGTTTACCAGAGGCCAGGCTGGTCTTAGGGACCCCATATAAGACACTCCTCACCACCTATTAAACCCCTTTCAACATCCCAACCTCCTCAGACTACCCCCCTCTCCTGGGCTCCATATAAAGGTCTACAACTTTGGAAGAAGACTTTGACTTTAACAGAGACCAGGCCAGCTCTAGGGACCCCAGACCCCCCAAACCCCAGAGGAGGCAACCAACTGGAACTGAAGACATGCTAGTCATCAGAAGCCTTGACCATTTATTTCAGAAAGACTAGAGAGGAAAGAAAACCAAGGTACAAAACACACATTCAACAGACAAACACAGGAATCAACACCTACACCTACAATCATCCCATTACAGATGCTTAAACACCAGTGTAAGAATGTAATCAACAATATAAAGGGCAATAAGGCACCACCAGAACCCAGCTATCCAATGATAGCAAGACCTGAAAAATCCAATGCAGCTGAATCACAAGAAAATGACCTTAAAATGAAGATAATAGAGTTCATAAAAGAGGAAATGGGAAAAAATCTTTTAAAGAAACTGAGAAAAATACAAATAAAATATTGGAAGAAATCAGCAAATCCCTAAAAGAATGCAAAGAAAGCCAAGGAAAAGCAAATAAATAGGTGAAGGAAACTGTTCAAAACTTGAATATGGAACTAGATGCAATAAAGGAAACACAGTGGAGGAAATCTTGGAAATGGAAAATCTGAGGGGGAGGCATAGGAGAAAGTACTGAAGGAGACTACTGAAAAGGGGTGGGAGGCATTTTTATGTCAGGTAAAATCCTGGTGTTAGGGATTCTCAAAGGTGTTTTCAAGAATGACCCCAGGTAATACTCCTATTAATAGTGGATATGTAGCCTGAACTGGACACATCCTATGAACAGGCATGCACTCAAGTAGAGGGAGTGGGAAACCAACCCAGGCACCTAACCTTAGACTTACTGTCTGTCCTGCCTATGGGATATACTAGGGTAAGGGTGGCCTAGAGATGGGGTGGCCAACCAATGACTGGTCTAGCCTAAAACCCATGCCAGGTGAGTAAGCCCACACATGAGACTGCCTGGAACACAGGCTAGATGAGCCAAAGACCTAGATAGAACCAAATATGATTGAAGAAAAAAATCAATGTAATTATACCTAATGATATTCTGCTATACTTATCAATTGGTGCCTAGCCCAGTTGTCCTCAGAGAGGCTTCATCCAGCAACTGATGGGAACATGTGCAGACCCACAGTCAAACATTAGGCAATGCTCCTGGAATCCTGCTGAAGAGTGGGAGGAAAGATTGTAGAAATCAGAGTGGTAAAGGACAACAGAAGAAAACCCACAGGATTAACTAACTTGTGCTCAGAGGGGCTCACAGACACTGAACCAACAACCAGGGCACCTGCATGGAACTGACACTCTACATATATATTACAGTTGTGTAGCTTGATCCTCTCGTGGAACTCTTAACAGTGGAGCACAGGTTGTCTCTGACTCTTTTACTAGCTTTTGCAACCCTATTCCTCATACTGGGTCACCTTGCCCAGTCTTAATACATGGGAGTGTGCTTAATCTTATGGCAAAAGATATACCATGTTTTATTGACAGCCATTTCTTGAACAGAAAGGGAGGAGTGGATTGGGGGTGGGTGGGTACAGAGGTGGGTATGGGAAGAAGGCACTGGGAGAAGAGGATGAAGGGGAAACTGCAGACACCATGTAAAATAACTAAACAAGTAAATAAGAAGGAAAATGGGAACAAAGTAGGACAGGGAGATAAAAATGTGTTTTTGTGACAGGGTTTGAATTGTCCTTTCTTCTTTATAATCCTACCCAAACAATGAACGTAATTGCCATTATCTACATTAATGATAATGTCTACATTTTTTGATTGCATTTCTATGAAGTATTCATTTTTATAACAACCAGACATTTGGCTCAACAGATAGGAACATACATAGGAACCTGAGTTTGATCTCTAGCACCACATCATGTGGCTCACAATCACGTGTAACTCTTAGAAAGAGGCCCCAATGCCTTTGTGAGGACCTGTAATTATTTGCTTATTTACCTACCCAGGTGTACACACAGACAAATAATTACAAATAAAATCAGTATTCAAAGAATGCCTGCAATCTGCTTGTCATTAGAACCAATAACATCAAACAACGGTTATGGCAAGAGAAAGTTGGTTTCAGCTCTTGAGTATTATAGCTTTGTAAGCTACACCCAGGAGTGTGGGATACCCAGGACCAGTCCCATGCAGGCCTCACAGGGGACATGGAATGTTCTCATGTGAGCTTTATTGAAGCTCCCTAGTGCACATTGGTGCAGACACCTTAGGAGGTTGCTGTCGTACTATGGCAATTGCTGAGTAGATAGAAGTTGCCTTTATCTCATAAAGAGGCCGTAAGCTGAGCCTGACCCGTGCCCTGCCTGCTTTTCCATAGCAGCAGTAGCCCTGAGAGCTATAGGCTTGCACACATATGCAGCATTTTTCTATATTTCTCTTTATGACAGAAAAATACTGCTGTGACACACAGGTTCTGCTCACTGCAGATATTGTGGTTGCAGCCTCTGTGTTGTTAAAAGGGAAGTCCAGGCCCCTCTTTGGAAGTTCCCTTTCAAATGAATAACTGAGAAGACCTGATGAAGCCACAAAACTTGCAACTTCTTTTAAATATTTATATTGAAATATTCAAGCCTCACTTTTTTGTTATGGTCTCATGTATGCTAGCTTGGCCTTGAAGACACTATGCACAATGACCATGAATGTCTGATACTCATGTCTTAATGTTGTAATTTCAAGTACATTTCACCATTTCTGTTTTTATGTGGAACTGTGGATCAAATCTAGATCTTTCTATGTTCTAGGTACTTTACCAACTGAGCTATGTCTCCAGGACCTTCAGATCCCTTTCCTTAACTAAAAAAATCATTAAATTAAAAACTATAAAAAGAATAGCAAATTAGTAAATTTTTATTTCACAGAATAGTAATTAGTAAAATTTTATTTCACAGAATGCACAGGAAGTACATACAAGTACAAAATGAAGTGATGAGCTGCCTTCCTGAGTCTTGCTGAGTCTCAATTAGACTGTGAGAAAAACCCATGAGTCTACTGGAATGGGAGAGGACTTTGTAGAGCTGAAGCCCAAGCCTGCACTGAGACCACCTTGCCTCACCCCCTTATCCTGTTCTTTCCAATCTCATTGTGAGTGAAGGGCCTTAATTGTTATGTGTGGAAGAGACTGTATGGATCCTGATTTGCTTCTGACATTGCCTTCACAGGGCAGGAGGCTGCATAGAGAATCAGCCCATGATTTTCTCAGTGGACCCATTGGCCAACATTGTTAGAACTACAAGGGAACTTACTAAATACATACTTTCAGGCTAAACCCTTCAATTAATTGAATCATAAAGTCTGAACCAGGATCCAACAATTTGTATGTTAACAAATCCTCCAGGGAATTACAATGCATGCCCCAGTTGGCGATGCTCTGGTGTGGATCAATGGGCAATACCCCTTTCTAAGAAACAGCTGAGTCATTTAACCCCTGGGAGCCTCAGTTTCTTTATGCACACAAAGTGAATAGTTACATCTCTTTAAAATAATTATCATGAGTTTTAAATGGCACATGAACACCTAAGACACAGTAGGTGCTCAGTAAATGCTAGCCAAAATTAAAAGACCAGGAAGATTTAAAAGTATAATATAAAAAAGAAAAAAGGATGAGCTTCACACTTCTTTTTTTCTTTATATAACATCTTTAGCATTATATAATGTGCAATTTGCATGCAAAACATCCCACCTCAGGGCATCATAGAAGCCTTGAAAAATCCAATATTATGCAGACAGGCAGAGCTGGCTGCTAAACCAGGCTTAGAAACTAATTTTCCCTCTTTAAGGAGGTGACATTTGCACATTCAACACAGCAGCAATAAATTTAGGCTTTCTTACCACCCCCTGCTGTACACAGGGTTATTATTTTTATCAATAGTGAAGTTATTTCTCTTGCAGTATATGGAGCTGTTTCTGAGCCCTCTCACTCCTTTCATCCATACTGTAGTTATCAGCAAACAGCTCATTAGAAAAACAACAACAAAAACCTAAAACCATTTTAATGGCAGAAATGTGATTTGAACATTTAATTAAGCTCCAAAATTACACTTTCCATTAATAATTGGGAATGCACTTCATGTCAATTAAAAACGGATTAACAGCAAAAGCTTGAAAATTTGGATTTTAATGTAGCCTGAATTTTAAAGCTGTTTTTACTTAGAGTATCCCAGGCAAAGTACTTGGAGGAAACAAAGAAATGCTTCTCTTTGGAGTTTTCGAGAGATTAAGAAAGCCTCTTCTTCCTTACATGTGGGTTAGTGCTAGTGTTGGTGTTGACAGTGTGTCTATCATAATCATGGATATACAGGTATGTAAAGCACTGTAAACAAGAAAGCAGATACTTGGGTGCTAAAAGGATCATAGCATGCAAATCCAAATATGGGCTTGGAAAATGTTCACTGATTAAAGCACTTGTCTTACAAGAAAGAAGACCCAAGGAGCCAAATAAATGTTGAGTGGGTATGGAGGCATGCCTGAAATTCCAGTCTTAGAACAAAGCTGCTAGGGGCGACTCTCCATATTGGTGAGATCTGGGTTTGAGTGAGAGATCTTGCTTCAAGAGACTAAAATGTAAGAGCCATGGAGGAAGATTCCTGACATCACTCCCAGGCTTCTACACTCATGTGCACAAATGTAAATGTCCATCTACCACACACATGTGCCCATACACATGTCAACCTGCATGTACCCCACAATCACAAAAACACTTGAAAAGAAAGTGAAAAATCAAACAATAAACTAAAGTCTGATGATGATGCTAAATTATGACCTGGGCAATTGAACACAGGAATCATTTGAACTGAGAACTTCTAAGTCCTCAAGAGCCAAGATGAATGATAAAAATCCCACTATTGGAATCCATCAGTCAGTTAATACTTGCAGAACAAGGAGGCAGGCTTAGATCTCCCATTTCAAGTGAGTCCTTTCTTAGGAGCTCTTTCTGGGGTTGGGGATGCAGCTGCATCAGGGGTGGGTTTGTTTGCTCTTGGCACTGTTGGGCCTATTAAACTGAAGTTGCAAACTCATGAATTTGAAGTGTGAATGTGCTCCCACTCTTGGCTCTGCTGTGACTCCAGGACTGTGGCTGGCAGCCCCTGCTATTCTTGGCTGCACTGATTCTCTCCTACATGAAATCTCTAGAGGAACCTCATGTTCTAACACGTTGTAAATGAAGGCAAGAGAGCATTTAACAACACCTAAGACTCAAATAACTATGTCTTTTGGGCATAGCAGAGCTTTGGATGGAAAGAAAACAAGCGAGAGCTAAAATCTCCACCTCATCCAGAATATGGCAGTGAGTTTCTTTTTTTATTTTTTGTTTTAATTACAAACAAGATTGGATTACATGACAATCTCCCTAGTGATACGACCCATTAATACACTGAACTGGACTGGAATCCAGTTGCAGAGAAGAATGAGTGATGGACAAAGGGGTCCAGACCAGGCTGGTGAAACCCACAGAAACAGCTGACCTGAACAACCAGGAGCTCTTGGTCCCCAGACTGATAGCTGTGATACAAGCATGGGACTGATCCGGCTCCCAGGAACATGAGTTTCAGTGAGGAGACCTCGGAAATCTATGGAACCTCCTGTAGTAGTTCAGTACTTATCTCTAGCATAGGTGTACACGTTGGGAGCCCAATCCACATTCAGGGATACTCCCTGAGCCAAGACATAGGGGGGTGGGCCTAGGCCCTATCCCAAAGCATATGTTAGAGTATTATGACCCCCTATGGAAGGCCTCACCCTCCCTGGGGAGCAGAAAGGTTATGTAATAGGTAGGGTAATAATTGAGGGGGGGTAGGGAAGGAGGGGAGGGAGTGGGAACTGGGATTGACATGTAAAACAATCTTGTTTCTAACTCAAATAAAAAATAAAGAAAAAATACAGTGCCTCATGTTGTAGTGACCCCAGCCATAATACTGTTTTGCTGCTAGTTCATAACTATAATTTTGCTACTGTTAAGAATCATAATGTAAATAACTGATATGCAGGGTACCCGAATGTGACCCCCAAAGTAATTATGATCCACAGGTTGAGAACTGTTCTACCTAGAGGGAAACCATCTTGAGAATAGTGATCATTTGAAAGAGTAAAAAAAAAAATATGTTATCTTTCTCCTCCATGGAAATCTCACAGGATATGCCTCATGAGCAACTGTGAAGTCTTCTCTAGCTTTCTTGTCTCTACCTCTGGCCTTTGTACGTCCTTCTCAGATTCTTTCTCAGACGTTTGTTTTTGTGTTTCTCTCCCTAGCTCTGTAATTCTCTCTTTGCCTCAGCTCTCTCTTGTCTGTATCTGCTTCTTTGTTTTTATTTTCTCTCTCAGATTCTATATGCTACTTTCCCCACTCCTCCTCAGTGTTAGACATTCTGTATCTCCATTTAAATCTTCCAGTGTGTCCATGTCTGTTTTCTGTTTCTCGACTTTCTCCCTGTTCTCTGACTCATTTCTTTTTTTTGTTGTTCTTTCTCATTCATATATTTCTTCACTTTTTCTTTTAATTGCCATAAATGGTTACCTAGGTTTCAGGAGACCAAGAAAAACAATATTGTTTAAAAAAGCAATTATGATTCAGGATGATGATATTCTGCGGGATTTCTTACCCTGCCTTCTACCTGGTCCCTTTTAATGTACTGACCACAGTTCATCTATGCACTTAAGTGCCAGAATATGAGAATAACTAAGTTAAAAGAAGTGTCAGAGTGTTTCAAATATGTTCCCCCTTTCTCTCCCACAAAGAAATTGAGGACCAGATGAGAAGAAGAAAGGAACACAAAGTTAAATTGTTTCAGAGTAAAGACTGGTATCAACAACTGTTTAATTAAACATTAAATTTCAAAGACATAGTTGATTAATCAGATATCAAACTGTGAATGATTCTACAAATATTCAATAAAGATTCCAATTGAAACTGCTATTCTTCTGGTCAATATATGATGTCTACACTTTATACTCAGAAATTTACATTTTATGAGGAAGCTATGTGTTCACATGTTAGGAAACCCTTATTGTTTGGATGGGAAATGTCCCCCAAAGTGTCATTTGATAAAGAGTGATGTCTTTATCTTATCACTCTCGAGTAGTGGAATCTTTATTAGACACTGGTGAGAGAAAGTTAGGTCTTTGTAGACATGCTCTTGAAGAAGAGCAGGTCTTTGACCCTTCCTCTTCCTCTGTCTTTTACTTCTGGCCACCAAAATAGGAACAGTGTTCAGTAGTATGCTTCACATAATAATGTACTTCCTTAACACAGATCCCAAATCAATAGGGCCAAGAACTCATGGAACAAAATCTTTAAGGCTAGAAAACAAACCTATCTTTTTTGAAGAAGATGATTATAACAGATATTTTATAACCATAATTTAAAAAGCTAATGAACATATGGGCATAGAAATGACATGGATGAGCTGGATATAAAATTGTCAGTTTACATGATAACGCTTCTTTCATACATGAATGAAATTCTCAACAAGGAAGCCAATTGGAAAAGCAGTTAGCTAGATTAGTTTTAGGGCTTCGGTTAAAAGTTAGGAAAATTTTTGGCCTGAAGTCTAGACTTTAGGTGTTCATTTGAGTATCATTTAAGACCACTTGTCAAACACAAGTTCATGGAATCATAGTCTCATCACAGATCTGATTATGGAGAAATAGAAAAAAGAACACCTAGAGACTCTGTATTCTTAACGATTGTATATTCCAGAGGGATACATGGAGTGGACCTCTGTCTATTAAACCTCCCCTTTGGTTTATTAGGGAAATAAGCCAGAGAAGTTATAGGGAAATAAGCCAGCTCTATGTGTCTGGGGAAAGTGGCAAAGAGTAAAGAACTCAATTCTGCCTAAAATCTCAGTGATGCTTTACTCTACCTGCTTAACCACTGTTATAGTAGTTCATAAGAGGCAACCTGTTTTCTGTTTGGGAGGAAGTCCCTAGCACAAAGGAGAGTTTTACTACTAACAGCCTGGACATGCTTCGTAACACATGCATTTTTCCATAGTGGCTATAAGGCAATGCCATTGTACTGGGCAACTTTTGCTGTGATGAGGGTGAAAACAAGTCTCAAGTATTACAATAGTTTGTAGGTC
Organism: Cricetulus griseus; assembly: GCF_003668045.3. Lineage (NCBI taxonomy): Eukaryota > Metazoa > Chordata > Mammalia > Rodentia > Cricetidae > Cricetulus > Cricetulus griseus. Next base: position 111,011,659 of record NW_023276807.1, read on the forward strand.
ACCAAAACTTGCTTCTTTTGAAAACTTTAACAGGTGTTATGTCTGTGTTGTGAAAAAAATCTCATCAGTCAAAAAGTCTACAAGTCCTGAGGGGGTGCTATTACTATCATTTCAAATGCAAATCTGGAGAGCTGGCTCAAAAATGTGAGAGATAATGAAAACAAAGACTAGAAAACATTCTTACTACTGATACTGATGAATTCATATCATTCTGGGTCCACAGGTGAGCATTTAACTTTCTGGACTAGAAAACTCTGAAGTCAGTAACAAAAAGGTGGAGTGGGAGTAGCAACATGGGGATATGTGGCAATGTCTCTAGCTTCAAGGCTTTTGCATAAGACATAGGCTCAGCTTCTGTTGTCTTTGTTGGGTCTTTTGGGGAACAAACAGAACATGGAAGGGAGATATGGTATCCTAGTAGCAAGCAGCTATTAGTATGTTTCCACAAAGAAAGGATATTGTGATGAGTCCATGCTCCCTTCAAGAGCCAAAGACCAACCTACTAAAAACTCCAGGTACCAGGAATAAGAAAATCTCTTTTGAGTTGTTGGTCAGGGCTGTCCAAGAGATTCTCAAAACATACAGCCTATTGCTATTGCCTTCAGTTGTTCCCTGGGGTGGGAAGTAAGTCCCTACTGCTTAAGACACTATGAACTTTAGATACAAGTCCCAGAGTCCTCTAAGATGGAACTGAGCTCAATGTCTCCTCCCTAAGGTCTAGATGTCATGGTACCAGACGGCACTATGCAAGCAAGCTACAATACCACTTAACTCTAAAGCCTTTAAACCACAACAATGACGAGCATGGCACTATAACTTTAAGGTTTCAGTAGTAGCTGACATATCTTGGTGTGTTAACCAACCACTGTAATTTGACTTCAGTCCCATTTAGCAGGAGAGAAACCATGACTAGTACTGGGAATCTTGCCAACTATCCAGGGATAGTGAAGTCATGGATCTTGGGGAAGAACCTACACCACCGCTTTACTGAACCAGCATAATTCTTAACTACATTCTATATTTGTCCTTAGACCCACAGACAAGTGTAGTTCTTACCCTCAACAAGGAGAATTCTCGAAGACAGACAGGGGCCATTATAGGAAACCATAGCCAATCAAAATGCAGGGTTGTGGAGCCCAGTTCTAATGCATACATCAGCAAAATAAACACCACACTTACGATTCACTCAGAGAACAGTGTGGAGGAGGAAACAAGAAAATTGTGAGAACAAGAGGAACAGAAATTTTGATGTGAGAATGTCTTTAGTAATTCCAGAACCATCACCAATATGACTGCTTAAGCATAAGCTGAATTAGGACAAGAGCAATAGACATGACAGAGGAGACAGGGAAAGCCTACAAGGCCTCAAGCTCACACAAAGAACTACAGGCAGCTAAAGAATACTGAGAAGGGAAGAAATTGTCTTCCTTGGGGAAGAGAACACCAACTGTTTATGCAATACCAAATGATCAGCTCTGAAGACATTTGCACAAGTAACATTTTACAGACTGAGCATGAATGTGCTTCTTTTGGATATATGCCTAAGAGTGGAAATGCTACATCTTGTGGTAGATGGATTCCCATTTTCTTGAGGAGTTGCCATACTGATTTCCAAAGTGGCTGTATAAGTTGGCACTCCCACCAGCAGTGGAGGAGTGTTCCTCTTTCTCCACATGCTCTCCAGCATAAACTGTCATTGGTGTTTTTGATTTTGGCCATTCTGACAGGATTAAGATGGTATATCAGAGTTGTTTTGATTTGCTTTTCCCTCATGGCTAAGGATGTTGAACACTTTCTTATGTGTCTTTCAGCCTTTTAGATTCCTCTATTGAGAATTGTCTATTTGGTTCTGTACCCCACTTTTTAATTGGATTTTTTGGTGTTTTGGAGACTAGCTTCTTGAGCTCTTTGTATATTTTGGAGATCAGCCCTCTGTCAGATGTGGGGTTGGTGAGCATATTATACTTAGGAATATGTCTGTATATAGATATCTGTGTACAGATATGCCCTTTTCCATATTATCATTTCAGTTGCGTGGTGTGGGATTGAGAGCCCCAGATAGCTCAGTTTCTGTAGATGTTTCCAGAACTATAATCCCATCTGAATTCCCTGGTTGGATATCTAAAAAAGAAACTGGCTAATTCTGAAACATGTTGATGAGTATAGATTGAATGTGGTGGCACTTCTCCCCATGGAAAACAACTAATGAAAAATATGGCCATAAATTTGAAAAAGCCCAAGGAGGGCTATATGGAGTGTTAAAGGTGAAAGGGGGAAGTGAGAAATGTAATTAAAGTACAAGATACAAAATGAGAGATATATTAAAAAGAGAAACATGAGTCAAGGACTGGCTCTTTTAAAACCAATGCAAGTATCAGTATGACTAAGCAAAGGAGAATGGGATACTTAGGGCATGGGAGTAAGAACCTGCACATGCATGACTTGAGACATGGCACTGTGTTCAAGGAGTCTTTTTTAGCACACCCATATCCCATTCTGGATGAAGACAGAAGCTGGGGGGATTGTCATCTTTACAAAGCCCTTATCATCTTTGCCAAGTGTTTTGATTCGAGGATGTGTAAAGCTATTTTTCAAATGAGCCAATGCAGAGACTACAGGATTCTTCCCCTGGATCAGGTATTCTCGCCTAGAAAATGCCACCACAAGAGGATATTATCTTTTTATTAATAGTAACTGTGCAGTTTTTCATTAAGAAAGGCTCAGTCTGTCAGGCAAGAGTAGTTGCATAGTTTTAAATAAATCGCTGCCCTTTTCTTTATTATCATTTCAATTGCATGGTGTGGGACTGAGCACCCACGACATGAAATCTTGACCTCTCTAGATGGTCCCAGAATGATATTCCCCTCTGAATGCCCTGATTAGTCTTCTAAAGAAGAATCTAAAGATTCATGGTGATGATGGTGGAATGAAAGTGGTGGCACATTTAGCTATGGATTTGAATATTTTTGTGTAAATCCTGCTTTCCTCTAAGAGACTTTAAATACAGATACAGAAGGCTGTTGGTTGATTGTGTGTGTGTGTGTGTGTGTGTGTGTGTGTGTGTGAGTGTGTGTGTGTGTGTGTGTGTGTGTGTGTGTGTGTGTGTGTGGCATATGTGTGAGTGGGTGAGTGAAGGTGATTTGACTTAATTATATGCCTCATTCATGCAGATTGAGTCAAACAGAAATTAACTTCTATTACTTCACTGATCTATGCTATCATCTGCATTTTTATCATGAGATCTTTGAATGTGCATCTTTTATCTACAGTAGCCATAATTGCAGGACTGTTCCCCTAATACTCTTGTTTAGAACTGTATTCATAACATGCTTCTTTGCCAATTAGCCTGTTTCAGGAAACAATCCTCAGGTCATTAAATTTCCTTCCACACATGTCGGTTTAAGTCCCTTAGAAGTTGAATGATAAGAGTAGAAAATTACTTTTTGCACATGGAAATGTGGCCCTATCCCAACAAAGGAGTTAGCTAGAAAACTTGGATCTCATAGCAGGTGATCTGGTTATTTGATACCTGTCTTCCAATACCAGCTCTGTACCCTGTGCCTCACAGCCTGTCCTACCCTGGCTATATCAATCACTTAGCAAATTAGGTCTCAAGATAGGTATATTGGATCTCTTACATAGTTAGAATCTTCCCTGTCAAGATTATGTCATTCCTCTTTTGTGACTGTCTTAACCACTTTGGGCCTCTGTATTCTGATTTGTGAAACTGGGGTATTAATGGCACCCACCACTTTGGGTTTTGTTGTGATTAAAATATTTGATGCACAGTTAGAGTCTTTGGTTGTGCAGTTTTATCTAAAAGAATCATGAGCTAGACTAAAAAAATAGAAGCGGTCATGTGTGTGTGTGTGTGTGTGTGTGTGTGTGTGTGTGTGTGTGTGTGTGTGTGTGTGTGTCTGTGTCTGTGTTTCTGGTAGTTTTTGCAGAATTAGGTTTTAAGTTTAATACCCTCTGAGTTGATTTTTTTTCTATAGTCACATAATTTACACTAGTTTTCTTATTCTGTATATGGGTAACCTTTTGTCTCATCAGCACTTAGTAGAGAGATTGTCATTTTTGCTTTGTGTTGTCTTGGCAACTTCGTCAAAAACTGATTGATCTTTAATATCTAGATATATTTCCGGTGCCTATGTTCTGTTCCAAATTCAGTCAATTTAATGAAACGACAACTCATGAAGTGAAAGAAAATATTTGAAAATAATACATTCTATAATGTGTTAGAGTCCAGAAATATAAGAAACTCAAGAATGGCATTTAAGGTAGTCATCATTCTCACTACAGGGGAAGAACGCTTAAGATAGCCTCTCCACTATTGCTTAGGTTACTGGTTGGAGTCATCCTTGTGGATTTAGGTACAATTCCCTAGTGCCTGATATCTCTTTAAACCTATAATGACACCCTCTATTGATGTGTCTCTTTTCTTGTTCTCCTCTATTCCTCTCCCCACTCAATCTTCCTTATCCTTCATGTTCTCCTCCCTCCTCCTTCTCCACTCCCCTTCCTCCATGTTCCCAATTTGTTCAGGGGCTCTTGTCTTTTTTCTGCTTCACTGGGGGACCATGTAACTCTCTTACAGTTCTCGTTTCCTTGCTTCTCTGGAGGTGTGGATTGCAGGCTGGTAGTCCTTTGCTCTAAGTCTAATATCCATATATGAGTGAGTCCATACCATGTTTGTCTTTCTGTGGGTGACCTCATTTAGGATGAAACATTTTAGTTTCATCCATTTGCCTGAAAATCTCAAGATTTCATTGTTTTTTTTTCCCACTGAGTAGTACTCCATTGTGTAAATGTACCACATTTTCTGTATCCATTTGTTGGTTGAGAAGCATCTAGGTTGCTTCCAGGTACTGGCTATTACAAATAATACTGTTATGAACATAGTTGAACAGATGTCCTTATTATATGAATGTGCAACCTTTGGGTATATGCCTAAGAGTACAATTGCTGGATCTTGATAGACTGGTTCCCACTATTTGAAGAAACCACTTTACTGATTTCCAAAGTGGCTGTACAAGTTTGCACCCCACCACCAATGGAGAAGCATTCCCTTTTCTCCACATCTTCTCCAGCATAAACTGTCATTGGTGGTTTTGATTTTAGCCATTCTAACAGGTATAAGATGATGGCTCAGAGTTGTTTTGATTTGTGTTTCCTTAAGTGTCTTTCAGCCATGTTAGATTTCTCTATTGAGAATTCTCTGTTTAGTTCTGTGTCCCGCTTTTTAATTGAATTATTTGGTGTTTTGGTGACTAGCTTCTTGTGTTATTGTATATTTTGGAGATGAGCCCTCTGTCAGATGTGGGGTTAGTGAAGATCTTTTCCCATTCTGTGTGCTACCATTTTGTTTTGTTGACTGTGTCCTTTGCCTTACAGAAACTTCTCAGTTTCAGGAGTTCCCATTTATTAATTGTTAATCTCAGTGTCTGAATATAATGGGCATTATATTCAGGAAGTCATCTCCTGTTCAACTCGTTCAAGGGTCCCGACCACTTTTCTCTTCTTCTCTTTTCTCTTCTCTTCTCTCCTCTCCCCTCCTCTCCCCTCCCCTCCCTCCCCTCCCTCCCCTCCCTCTCCTCCCTCCTCTTCCTCTCCTCTCCTCCTGTCCTCTCCTCTCCTCTCCTCCCCTCCATTCCCCTCCTCTCCTCTTCTCTTCTTCTCTCCTTTCTTTCTTTCTTTCCTTCCTTCCTCCCTCCCTACCCCTTCTTCCTTCCTTCCTTTCTTCCTTCCTTTCTTTCTTTGTTTCTTTCTTTGTTTCTTTCTTTGTTTCTTTCTTTCTTTCTTTCTTTCCTTCTTTCTTAATTTTTATTTAAATTAGAAACAAGATGCTTTTACATGTCAATCTCAGTTCCCTCTCCCTTCCCTCCTCCCCTGCCCCACACTAGCTCCCTATGGAAACACCTTTCTGATCCCCAGGGAGGGGGAGGGCTTCCTTGAGGGATATTCAAAGTCTGTCATATCATTTGGAGCAGGGCCTAGACCCTCCCCAATATGTCTAGGCTGATGGAGTATCACTCTATGTGGAGAGGGCTCCCAAAGTCCATTTCCCACTTTCTCTTTTAAGAGGTTCAGTGTGGCTGGATTTATGTTGTGGTCATTGATCAAGTTGGACTTAATTTTTGTGCATGGAGATTGATATGGACCTACCTGCAATCTTCTACATGTCAGCATCCAATTATACCAGCACCATTTGATGAAGATGCTTTCTTTTCTCTATTGTATAATTTTAGCTTCTTTGTGAAACATCAAGTGTTTATAGGTGTGTGGGTTAATATCAGGTTTCTCAATTCGATTCCATTGGTCTACCAGTCTGTTTTTGTGCCAATATCAACCTGTTTTTATTACAGGAGCTGTATAGCACAGCATGAAGTCAGGGATGGTGATGCCTTCTGAAGTTCCTTTATTGTATAGGGTTGTTTTGGCTATCCTGAGTCTTTTGTTTTTCCATATAAAGTTGAGGTATTGTCCTTTCAAGTTCTGTGAAGAATTGTGCTGGGATTTTGATAGGAATTGCATTGAATCTGTAGATTGCTTTTGGCAAGATTGCCATTTCTACTATGTTGATCTTACATATCCAACATCATGGGAGATCTTTCTATATTCTGGTATCTTCTTTAATTTCTTTAATGACTCAAAGTTGTTCTTGTCATACAGTTCTTTCACCTGTTTGGTTAGAGTTACCCCAAGATATTTTATGTTGTTTGTGGCTATTGTAAAGGGTGTTGTTTTTCTGATTTCTTTCTCAGCCCTCTTATCCTCTATATATAGTAGGGCTACTGATGTTTGTTTAGTTAATCCTGTGTCCTGCCACTTTGCTGAAGGTGTTTATCACCTGTAGAACTTCATTGGTAGAAATTTTTGGGTCACTTATGTAAACATGTCATCTGAAAATTGTGAAAGTTTGACTTCTTCCTATCCCCTTGATCTACTTTTGTATTCATATTGCTCTAGCAAGAATGTCAAGCACAATATTGAAGAGATATGGAGAGAATGGACAACCTTGTCTTGTTCCTGATTTTAGAGGGAGAACATTGAATTTCTCTCTTTTAGTTTGATGTTGGCTGTTGGTTTGATGTATATTGCCTTAATTATGTTTACATATGTTCCTGTTACCTCTGATCTCTCCAGGACATTTATCATGAAGTGGTGTTGATTTTTTCAAAGTATATTTCAGCATCTAGTGAGATGATCATGTGGTTTTTCTTTTTCAGATTGTTTAAGTGGTCAATTACATTGATGGATTTTCGTATGCTGAACCATCCCTCCATTCCTGAAATTAAGCCTACTTGATTATGATGGATTTTTCTGATTGGATTCAAATTGCCAGTATTTTATAAGTATGTTAGCATCAGTGTTCATGAAGGATATTGGTCTGTAGTTCTCTATCTTAGTTGTGTCTTTGGGTACTTTGGCTACCAAGGTAATTTTGGCCTTATAAAAAGAGTTTGGTAATGATCCATCTGATTGTATTACATGGAACAATTTGAGGAGTAGTGGTATTAGCTCTTCCTTGAATTTCTGGTAGAATTCTATAATAAAACCATCTGACCTTGGAGCTTTTATTGGTTGTGAGACTTTTGATGGCTGCTTCTATTTTGTTAGGTTATTGGTCTATTTAAATTGCTTATCTGTTCTTGATTTAATTTTTGGTAGGCAATATCTATTTAGAAAATTGTCTTTTTCCTCTAAATTTTCCAATTTTGTGGAGTACAGGTTTTCAAAGTATAACCTGATAATTCTCTGGATTTTCCAAGTGTCTGTTGTTATATCTCCATTTTCATTTCTGATTTTGTTAATTTGAGTGTTCTTTCTCTGCCTTTTGGTTAGGTTGGATACAGGTTTGTCTACTCTGTTGACTTTTGCAAAGAACCAACTCTTTGTTTCATTGATTATTTATGTTGTTTCTCCTTTATTGATTTCAGCTCCCAATATGAGAATTTCCTGATGTCTACTCCTCTTGGGTGAGTTTGTTCTTTTTTGTTCTAGAGCTTTTATACTGTTAATTCTCTAGTGTGACTATTCTCCAGTTTCTTCATGTGAGCTCTTAGTGCTATGAACATTCCTCTTAGCACTACTTTCAGAATGTCTCATATGTTTGAGTATGTTGTGCCTTCATTTTCATTGAATTCTCAGAAGTCTTTTATTGCTTTCTTTATTTCTTCCTTTACTCAGGAGTGATGAAGTTGAGCATTGTTCAATTTCCATGAGTTTGCAGGATTTATGCAATTTGTGTTGTTGCTGAATTCTAATTTTAAGCCATGCTTGTCTGATAAGATACAGGGGTTATTTCAACTTTTTGTAACTGTTCGGGTTTGCTTTATTGCTGAGTATGTGACTGAATTTAGAGAAGGTTCCCTGTGGCACTGAGGAGAAGGTATATTCCTTTTTCTTTGGATGGAATGGTCTATTGATGTCTGTTAAACCCAATTGGGTCATAAATCGTGTTATTTCCTTTGTTTCTTTCTTAAGTTTCTGTGTGATTGTCCTGTTCAGTGGTGAGGGTAGGGTGTTGAAATTGTGTGGGGTTTACTGTTTTAGTAATGTTTATTTAACAAATGTGGGTTCCTTTGCATTTGGTACATAGACTTTGAGAATTGAGACTTCATCTTGCTTAATTTTGTGATGAATATGAAATGACATTCTACATGTTTATTAATTTTAGTTTGAAGTCTAATTTGTTAAATATTAGGATATCTACACCAGTTTGTATCTTGGGGCTATTTTCTTGGAAAATCTTTTCCCAGCCCTTAACTCTGAGGTAACATCTGTCTTTGAAGGTCAGGTGTGTTTCTTGTATGCAACAGAATAATGGACTCTGTCTTCATATCCATTCTGTTAGCCTGTGTCTTTTTATAGGTGAGTTAATACCACTGATATTGAGGGATATTAATGACCATTGATTATTGGTTCTTGTTTGTTTTGGATTTGTTTTTGGTGGTGGTATTGCATGTGAGTTTCCCCCCTATTTCTGGCTTTTGGTAAAGTGTGATTATCAATTGCCTATGTTCTTGTAGTTCCTTGAATTGGAGTTTTCCTTCTAGAAATTTCTGTAGGACTGGATTTGTGGATATGTATTGTGTATATCTGGTTTTGTGATGGAATATCTTGTTTTCTCTGTCTATAGTGACAGAGAGTTTTGCTGGTTATAGCAGTCTGGGCTGGCATCTGTGGTCTCTTAGTGTTTGTAGAAAATCTATCCAGGACCTTATGGCTTTCAGAGCTTCCATGGAGAAGACAGGTGTACTTCTGATAGGTTTTCCTTTATATGTTACTTGGTCTTTTTCCTTCCGTGTTGTTAATATTCTTTCTTTATTTTGTGTGTTTGGGCTTTTGATTATTGTGTGGTGAGGGAACTTTTTATTTTGGTCCAGTCTATTTGGCATTCAGTAAGTTTCTTGTACTTTTATAGTCATGTCCTTCTTCAGGTTGGGAAAATTTTCTTCTATGATTTTGTTGAATATATTTTCTGAACTTTTGTGCTGGGCTTCTTTGCCTTCTTCTATATGTATTATTCTTAGGTTTCATCCTTTCATGGTGTCCCATATTACTTGGATGTTTTGTGCTAAGGATTTGTTGGATTTAAGATTTTCTTTGGTCTATGAATCTATTTCCTCTAGTTTATCTTCATCACCTGAGACTCTTCCATTTCTCGTATTCTGTTGGTTTTGCTAGCAACTGTCATTCTTGATCATTTACCCAGCTTCTCTATTTCCAGAAATCCCTCAGTTTGTGTTTTCTTTATTGTTGGTTCAGTTTTACTGAACTGTTTGAATTTTTCCTTCATCTGTTTGATTGTTTTTTTTTCTTGCTTTCTTCAAGAGATTTGCTGATTTCTTTCATTTTTGGTTTGTTTCTTCTTCCACTTCTTTAAGGGATTTTCTCACATCCTCTTTGAGGGCCTCTATCACTCCCATTAAGTTGTTTTTAAGGTTATTCTCTTCTGCTTCATCTGAGTTGGGATGTTCATGTGTTGCTGGTATAGAGTCCCTGGACTCTGGTGGTGTCATACAGGTTTTTCTGTTGTTGAATATGTTTTTATATTGTTGTCTTCCCATCTCTTCTTCCAGTGGGTACAGGTGGGGTCTCTCCCTCTCATCCTTCTCTCTCTCTCTCTCCCTCTCTCCCTCTCTGAACTAGAGGGTAGCTGGCAGCTGTGTGTCAGGGGACTCAAAGAGGGAAAGGTGGCCTGGGAGAGTCCCTGGCACTCACCCCTCTACCAGAGGGTGGTGGGGCAGGACAGGAATGGCATCTGAGGTTGCTGGATGTTTGTACTGCCTCCAGGTCCCTCTGGGGGATTTGGTCAGGCCATGTATTTTTCATCACAGCAGTAAAGTAGTATTTCATATAACACTACAGATATATGTAGGAAGTATGTTTGAACAAGAAGGTGAATACATCAGTCATAGAGGAGAATAGGAAGAGAGGTGCCCATAGGCAGAGATGAGGATTAGGTAGATTGATTTCACAGACAAAGTAAGGAACATCCACTCTGTTACAAATACCAATAAAAGTTTTGGAAGTTTTTTTCAGGGAAGTGAATGTAAGTGGAATTAACCAGAGGTGGGCAGGAGGAGAAATTATAATATTCATTTCCTATTTGGAGCTTTGGAGTTGGTATGTTCCTTAACCCACTAATTACTCAGTGCTAGTGAAGTGATGGATCTTGGAGGAGAACCTACAACCACCACTTTGATGGGGAATGTACTTCTTTATATGTTTATCTTATTGATTATTGGATAAAATACTGTTTGGCCAATGAGACGGCAAGTTAGACAGGACTAGAAGTCAAAGAGGATTCTGGGAAATGTGGTAGAGAAGTGGTGATACAGGCAGGAAGTGACAGAGCAAGGAGACTCATATTAGCAAGGAGAAACATGAAGTGTCCCTCTTTTTCCCTTCTTCCTCCAGTGGCAGGATGTGAGCCACCAGCAAGGAGGGCCACCAATAAGGCCTCCGATAAGATAAGTCTTATAAAATATATAGATTTATGATAATTAAGACTGAGCTAGAAGATGAAAATCCTAGTCAGTGGCCAAGCAGCTTTGAACCTAATACAAGTCTTTCTGTATTCATTTGGGCCCTAACTCAGGCAGGTGGCTGGCATAAAGTGCCCATGTGGCAGTGGGGCTCAGGTGGCTTTGGCAGAAAGATTTAATGTAACACCACTTTATTAAAATAGCATAACCCACGCCCACAATATGAACAGTTATCCTGTACCCTCAGATAAATACAGTCCTTACCCTCATCAAGAAAACCTTCTCTTTGCAATAAATGGAGACCACTACAGAAAACCACAACCAATCAAAATGCAGAGTTGTGGAGACCAATCCCAAATGGATACATGTGTAAAACACTGCTATGTAAGGTTTCGGTGTCCCGCGCGCTCTGTATTTCTCGCCAGCAAGAAATCATACACGGGACACTCGGATCCTTCTGCAGGAAAGCTTTAATACATCTTGTGAGGGGAGAGCATAAGCTTACCAGAGCGGAGACACTGAGCCAAGAATCCCGTCCCCTAATAAAGGCTGGCAGCCGCCGCCTGGGACGTGTCACCCTATGATTGGCTGCAGCTCATCCGGCCATATGACGCCACGGAATAGGCAGAGATCAAGGAATGGAAAATTACCCAGCGCCTGCGCAATAATCTTGTTTACATTCGGTGCCTGCCGGATGCAGGCGCCATCTTGTAATGGAGAATGCAGGGACGGCTCCCTACAGATCCCCCTTTTTTATTAATTAATGATAAGGCTTTATATTTTTACAAGCAAATAGGTCACCCAAATGTTGAGGGATAGAGGCAGAGGTTGAACCTTCCCAAAATCAAACATTAAGACTGTGTACGGGAGTCGCGACTAGGCTGTTAGCTTGACCCGAAGCACTCTCGACCTGTCCTCTGCCGTTTTTCTGGGAAAGGGAGACTAGGGCAGGCAACCCTTATGCAGGACAACATGCCTCCCAGAGAAGCCTGTATATTGTGTAACTCTCTGTGCGATGCCTTGCTCGACATCCCTCATGGGCTGCTCAAGCCAGGCACTACCCTGTGCAATGAGCCTAGGCTCCGGGTGTGCAAGAGCTGTCTGGCCAGCGGCCTATTGCTTAAGCCCCTTGTTCCAAAGCTACAAGCGCTTGGGCGATAACCACCTCGTCTCTCTTAGTTTGAGCCCTGAGCCTACAGACCAGCCAGAGAAGCAACATCAATCCGCAGCAAACGGCTGCACCAAACAATCCCACCTCCACCCATTTCCTTAAAATAGGAGACAGCTGAAGCTATCTATGATGACAATCTCTCCGTCAAGGACAGGAGTTAATCTGGATAATAGCGGCTCTCAACTCCCGGGGAGAGGGTGGAGTTCCGACTTTTGAGGGTCCAAAGGGGCTCTTTGGGTGAGTCTTTTTGGGATCCACAGGGGATTCTCTTCATCCTGTGGAAAAACACATATCGCTCCCCTGGATCTTATGAGAATAGGATCCGGGTATCTCCAAAGACCAGTCAAGAGATCTTTTCATTTTACCATTTCCTTTGGCCTTTTAGGTTCTGAGATGTGGCATTTGGCCGCAGTATGGCCCTGAGCATCAATGTTTAGAAAATTAAGGGTAAAGAGTGCCATAGATATTGCAACTCTTGGCACCGAGGGTAAGGATGCTCCCATTCCCTCCTTTTGTTTGATTAAATAAGACTTAAGTGTGCGATGGGCACGTTTCATAATGCCTTGTATAAGGTAGGCCAGTTAGATGGGTAATTTCCATCTGTCTGTAGAAGTGTTGGAACTTTTGAGAGGTATAAGCCGGCCCATTATCTGTTTTTAAGAAGCATATAGGTGGCTAGGTAAAGTCTTATTTCTGTAATATAGCTGAACTTCCTTAAACAGTAGCTTAACTTCTTTCTGAGGCAGGGTTTTTTTTTTTTTTGTGACTTTGGAGCCTGTCCTTGAATTTGATCTGCCAGACCAGGCAGGCCTTGAACTCATAAAGATCCATCTGTCTCTTATTCCCTAGTGCTGGGATTAAAGGCGTATGCCGCCAACGCCCTAAACTTAAAGGCGTGTGTCATCAACACCCTGAGCTTAAAGGTGTGTGCTACCAACATAATAGATTAGCATCTTTTACAAAACAAGAACTTTACATTGTCAGGCTTTGCTTAAAAATAATTCTAAATTGAAGCTCTTTAAGTACAAACATTAATAAAATCAAACATTTGAAAAACTGGTTTTAAAAAGAAATTTAAATTCCCTTAAGGTCTTTCTGTAATATATAGAAGCATTAACATTTTAAATCTTAACTGAAAAACTTGTTTCTAAGATGGTACCTCTAATTTCCATGTGGTAACCTTTAGTCAAGATGGCGGTTTAAGTATCCTTTTCTTAACTTTAGCAAAATGGCTACCGTCAGTCATGTGACCAGCTACAAAATGGCCATACCAGGAAATGGAACATTTTAAAACAAGCATACATAAATTACTTGAGCGAATAACATGTGCGGCCTTTTCCCCTGTCAAAGACTGGGAAAGCCATCTGCAATTTTCTCCGCTCCTCTAATGGTAAAAAGGAGTCGGTACCAAATTTTTGTTGTAACTCATATAATGGGGGTGCTGATGGAAGTACACCGGCTGGATTAATATGTCTCTTAAATTTACCGGGGTGTGACCGGTTATCCCCTATTTTCTCTCCCTCCTTCTCTGTCTCTCCCTCATCCAGCTGAGCTGTTCCTTCCAAAACCCCATCTCTTGAGCTTTTAGAGTCATTAGAGCTATCAAGATTTAAAGCTTTAAACTTGTTTACAGAATCATCTAACAAATTATTCACTCCCTTGTCAGTAGACATTCCAGGAGGTCCTTTTTTCTTATTTGTTGTTTTTTCTGTTAACAAAGTATTCACTCCCTTGTCACTAGACATCCCGGGAGGTCCTTTTTTCTTATATTTTATTGTTAGGCACGCCCCATCTCTCATCACATTCGGTTTCTGATATGTAATTCTGGACTTCTTTAAGATTGCTACAACAGTGAGAAAAGTCAAAATAGCTCCTAGTAAAAGCATAGAAGCCTCTATATTAACCTCCCACAATAGCAACATTCCCAAGCCAAAGTCCAGAAAAATCATACCTCTCCGAATTTACCACCCTGCAGTTCTGAATCCGCCTCGTTAGAGGGGTCTCCGAGGTGCTGGAAATGTTCACATGTTCCCGGGTTTCGGCACCATATGTCCCGCGCGCTCTGTATTTCTCGCCAGCAAGAAATCATACACGGGACACTCGGATCCTTCTGCAGGAAAGCTTTAATACATCTTGTGAGGGGAGAGCATAAGCTTACCAGAGCGGAGACACTGAGCCAAGAATCCCGTCCCCTAATAAAGGCTGGCAGCCGCCGCCTGGGACGTGTCACCCTATGATTGGCTGCAGCTCATCCGGCCATATGACGCCACAGAATAGGCAGAGATCAAGGAATGAAAAATTACCCAGCGCCTGCACAATAATCTTGTTTACATTCGGTGCCTGCCGGATGCAGGCGCCATCTTGTAATGGAGAATGCAGGGACGGCTCCCTACATTTAGGGAACATTGTGGAAAAGGGTGAAGAAAGATTGTAAGAGCCAGAGGATCATGGAGTTTACAGTGAAGTGGTATCTCCTAGTAATGTCAGTAGTGACCCCATAAAATCTCATCAACATGACTGGCCAGTAGACATGCCCATGAGACCTCAACCCCACAAAAATAACTATAGGCAACTAAGGAAGGACAAGAATGGGAGAATAGTCTTCTTCAGTGAAGAGCACATCAGTTGGTTACCCAATACCAAATGGTCAGCCTTGAAATCTAAGTAACCTTATACAAACTGAGCACATTTTATTTAGGAATGTATCTGTATATACATACTTGCATATAGTAGCAATTAATGAAAAAAGAGACCAGGAATTTGAAATAAAGAAGGGAGGAGTACATATGGGAAGGTTTGGAGGCAGAAAATGGAAGGAAAAATGATGTAATTATTATCTCAAAAAAGAGAAAAATAACAACAGAAAAAATAATGTTTAATATAAGATGGGTTAATTTCAACAGCATATTTATGGGACATTTTAAAAACTTCAACTAGGGTATAACTATATTTTATTGCAAAATCCATATGAAGGGTGATAAAAGAAGAAAGAAAACAATTAACTTCACCTTTCCATCTCAGAAAATTATGCTTATTATTACTATTATTATTATTATTATTATTATTATTATTATTATTATATTTTACAGTCACTGACTATGAATATAAAAGGTTGGATTACAACTATAATCATAATAGATTTAAACTATGTTGAATTTTGTGGTCTTCACATCACTGTCTTAGTGACTACTGTCTTAGTCACTGTTATTTTGCTTTGAAGAGACACAACAACCAAAGCAACTTTTATAGAAGGAAGCATTTAATTAAGGGCTTTCTTTATCTTCATGGTGGGACCATGGCATCAGGTAGGTGTGATGCTGAGGAGTAGCTGGGACTTACATCCTGTTCCATAAGCAGAGAGATAGAGACTGGATCTGGCATGGATTTTTGTATCATTCCCAGTGATACACATCAGCCAACAATACCACACCTCCTAATCCTTCTGAACCTTTCAAACATTTCCATTCCCAGTAACCAAACATTCAAATATATGAGCCTGTGGGTGCCATTCTCATTCAAACCACCACAGTTACCACAAGAGTTTCCTACTTTTCTTACATTTAGAAGTAAATATTTAAATATTAGGTTTCTTTCTATTCATTCCCCTCCATTTTTTTTTTTGTTATAACGACAGGGCAAAAGCTTTGTAATGGTTATATTTTGAATTACACTAAATTTGTTAAGTGAACAATCCAGTTATAATAAAATTTATATTTGTTACTATTTAGGGAGTACTTACATTCTTTCAATTATAAGTAACTTGTTGCTTAATTAAATTTTTTTGTTTATAAATTAGTTTTTTCATTTAAATTCTTGACTTTGAATACCACCTTCTAAAAATAATTGTGGTTTTGGAAGGAAAGGCCTCTTTTCTTTATAAAATAGCTGAACACTTACTATACATAGTGTTGTAAATGAAATTAGTTTGCCTTTCACATCTCAGAGACAGTCTTGGAATTCCTTTGTCATGCTGGGAATTTCTACTTAAAGACTATGGAAAGAACTCTGGCTAAAAAATATAGGAACATGTTTTTGATTTGACTCTCAAGTGTCAGAAGGTTTTTTAAATATTGGGCCCATTTACCCCATTCTCAGCAAAGTATAAGCAGAGAAATTCCACAGATATAATGTTAACAATGGATGTTTGCACATTTATAAGTCTTATTAATGCAGTAGGTAGAGGTGACATATCACTTTTTATTTATGTATCTGCATTAGTCATAATTCTGCAGAAAACAGGCAAGAGATAGATCAATGGTAGACAGACAATTGTTAGGTAAACAATAGAACATAGATAATGGGATGATAGATTACATATATTAGATAGATAGATGGCAGATAGATAGAAGATTTATTATGAAAATTGGGTAATTAAGTTTTGAAGACTGTTAAGTTTCATCATCTACTACCAGTAGACTAGAAAATAGGAAGTTATCAGATTAACTCAGTTCAAGGCTGAAGACTCTAGAACTAGGATCTTCAGTGTACTGGGGTAAGAGAAGATAGAAAAAAGATGTCTAGATTTAAGAAGAATAACAAAAATGATTTCATCCCTCCTCCACTTATTGTTTCATCTGAGGTCTTTGCAAAGAGGATGCTGCCTGCTCAATCTGTTAAGAGAAAACATATTTTGCCATTTTGATGATTTAAATTATAATTTAGTATGGTAATACTCTTAATAGACACACCCAAAGGTATGATTTTGAGAGTGGTTGGACATCCAATAATTCATCAGGTAAACCAAACAAACAGACATAATGTTATCTTTGAATATCCACAAAAATGAAAGACTTCAATTTATTGAGCATTTGTTGTGACCAAACATCTAGATTTTAATAAATGCCCAGTAAGTTGAACTATGTTGAGAGTTGGTCATGGGTATAGAATGAACTCTCCTTTAAGTACCACAAAACTCTCTGATGGAGGTATTAGTTTGAAATCTATGTTCTAGTTGGGAAGGAGGTTGAGGGAAAGAGTGTAAATACTACAAGATCCAATGGTAAGGAAGAGCCACATCTTGACTGAGGATCTGCCAGACATCAGTGCATGCTGGCTGTTCCCTTGCAGGAACTAAATATGCACTGCCTAGTTATTTATTATGTAGCTGATGTTTTTCTCACTAATTTGAATTTACTCTTGTTTTGCTGTAGATAGGTGTTTATCATCTTGGCATATTTAATGCAGATATTTTTCCCAAGGACTTTAAAAAGATCTACTTAACAGGAAATATTAAAGCTAAGGGAGTCATAAGCTGTGCAAAGTGCAGGTCTAATTTTATTAGCGTGTTTGATATGTGATTGCAAGAAGCAGGGGATATTTTTACAATGTTTACTTAGAAAAACTTCCTTGGGTTTTAAAAAAGTGAATGAAATGAGAAGAAACCTTGTAACAACTGCATAAGTTGAGTTGAGTGATTCCCTATTGATTGTTTGAAGCCCTTAAGCATCTCAAACATTCCCCTTGTTCTTTCTATATTCCGTTCAAGATGAGCATAATAAATATTGTTTTTCACAGATGAGAGAAATGCAGCAGAGGTATATAATAAGTTTTCTAACACCAAAGACAGTGAGTAGCAGAGAGGGATTGAACAGATGTGTGGAGGAGCCCAAAACACATGCTCTAGCTGCACTATGGTATATGTATGGAGGAACTGTTTAGAGAAAATTGGAGTCTCGAGAGAGCATTAATGGAGGGCACCATGAGCAGAACATGGATCATTGCAGGCTGGTGTGTTAAATCTTCCCCCATCTTCTACCATGATTGTAGCTGGTGAGAGAAAGGAGAGATATACTGGTTGCTCTCCACTCTTCTCTATTTTCTTTCCTGCTTCCATTTCAAAATTTCCCTTCTTTCACCCTCTTTCTTTCTATTTCCTCTCCCTTTTCTTTTTCTTTTCCCTCTTCTTTCTTTCTCCATCTTCCCTACCTTCTAACATCTATCCATTTAGAAAGACTGTACTGGGCATATTATATTAGGCATTGTGGGAACTGAGATGAATGACACATGATACCATGTATACTCAAGTGAGGAAGACAGGTAAACAGATGGCTACATAACAGCTCAGTGTTATCTAATAGTTAATATCTGCAAGATTACAGGGCTTTTCAGGTGAATGAGTAATCTTCAGATTTTTGAAGAGTGAATATGAAGTCAAGAAGTGGGGCACCAGAGTCTGGGAAGGGAATGGCCCAGGAAAAACTCCTGGAGGGCACATAAGTTTGAGCTGGCCTTGGAAAGCATACATAGAGATTAACTCACTGAAGGATTGAGAAGAGGTAGAAGACCCCTACTAATAGGATCTTAAAAGAAAGCATCTGAAGTGAGAAAAAGTAGTAACTGTTTGAGGACCTGAGAGTGGTTTGAACAATGGTATGAAAAAGAGATAGGAGGTGGGGCCTTGAGGATTTCAGGGGCCAGGTAAAACTAAGCGGAGGCTATTGGCATATCCAAACAGAGGAGAAATTCAGGACTCTGTAGGGTTTGTTTATGATATTATAATTATAATTATAATTATAATTATAATTATTATTATTATTATTATTATTATTATTATTATTTCTATAGGAATTTAATACCAAGGGATGAGCAGAGGTCCAGAAAAAATGCACAAAGTCTTGAGTGTAAAGGCAGAATTACTCCTTCCTCTTGTAGCTTTGGCCCTTTGACAGAATTTTGGAATAAGCTTTTTCCCCTAGATGATCACCCATACGTCTTCCGTCTTTGTCAGGGTTGAAGCTTAGGAGAAAATCAAGTCTTTGGTCAGTTTGCCCATATCCATATCTTGTGCGTAGCATCCACCAAGAAGAGAAAGCATCTTGTGGAGAAATGAAGTCACATGTATAAAATCTGTCTCTGTGCATAGAATTATATCAGCATTAGGATGCAGTGCCCATTTTTGTCTGTTTGGCCTTCATCTCAGTATCCCATGCTGCTCTACCCCTATGATCTTGAAAGTCTTGGAGAGGCAAAGAGCTTGTTGCAGAAGCTTGTTTCGGGGATGGTACAACTTAACTGCATGATGAGGTGGTATTTGGTTCTTCTGTGAAGCCACTGCTCTCAGATTATGTTGTGTTGGTGGTCAACACAGCTAGAATTAGAGCAGAAAGATTGTTATCCTCACAGACACTCAGGATGGAATTTCCAAGGAGGTGTTCCTTGAATGGTGTTTGTGAAGTACGGGAATTTGCAGCAAGATATTCCTTGGATGGTGTTGGTGTGGTCAAGCAGAAATTGTCCTGGATGGTACTAAGTATGCCCCCAATCATCAGTTTTATACAAGAAGATCTTTTGATTAGCTTTTTATGTCTGAAGCTTTCTGTCATAGATATAATTCCCCTTGGGACTTCATCCTCTGTATTATTCAAAGAGGGTGTGGGCTGTTTACACATCAACTGAACTCAGTAACTATTGTTAGTTTTCAGAGAGAAAAACAATCTCCATGCTCCTACACAAAACAAGACTGGCATTGAGGGAGTTGATTGATTTCTTGAGTTCTTGGGGATTCTGCTGGAAGAGTGAAAGTCTCCAAGGTACCCCTTGCTAACCTTCAGCCTTCATGAGTCTTTCATCTGTAAAACCAGAGATGAGCTTGTTTAGCAGAGTACTGATATCGTCCATGTCATGTGTGCCCCTGATGTTTGTGGACATGTGAGGCTGAGCCAAATTTTGTGAGGGACATAGTATCCAAACAATAATTGTAACTTAGGAGGCATTACCCCCACACATACTTAATTTATAGAATAATCCTACCCATTCTGTTCTACTATCATGCTCATTTTTGTTCTGGTGGAGTGAGTGCATTTTAGACTTTAAGAAACTCACAAATTATCCATTGACACACTCCAGGCAAGGGTTGCCTGGGTTTCTGCTTTGCTTTCATCTCTGTGTGGTACACAGCTACCATCACCTTTTGATATTTCAGTCCTTGTCACTGGCTGTTCTCACTGCCTGAAACGTGTCACATTGGTAAAATTCTACATTCATTTTATCTTCTCACAAATGCCACACTCTTTGACAAGCACATTTTCTAACCCCTCATATCCAAATCTAAATTGCTCTTACTTCTCTGTCCTGTCACTGCTTGCATTTTCCCATGCTTCCTGTATTTACACATAAGGCTGTGAGCTCTTCCATTCCAGATCCTTAACAAATATTTTATGAACAAGGGAACAAAAAATGTTTGTGCTGATACAATCAGAAAAACTACCTAGACTACTTTTGACAGCTCTAGGGTCGAAAAAACATAGACCTTTCATGTTTTCTTTAATTTTTGTGAGTCTGTGCCATTTAGTGAATGCTAAATGCAAGAGAGGAAAAAATGATCTAAGGGTCCCTGCCAGAACTGAAGAAGGGCTTTCATCATCTTCTCTTGCTTCATCATCCTCTTCATTCTTCCTCCAACTCCAGTGGTTATCCCCTCCAAAGAGGAAGAGATGAGAGTTACAAAATTGGAAGAAAAGATGAAGACATTATGCTATGAATGTAACATATCTTAAAATAATATTCCACAACAACATTTTCCATGCAGAAATTCTGTTTATCTTCATAGAAACTTGTCTTTCTGAAAACGTTACTAGCTGTCTGTGTTACTGTCACCAAGGAGATTAGAATGATTTTCCCACTATGACAATGTTATGAGTAAGAACTGAAATTCCAATTGAGACTTCTTAGAATCCAGAGTGTTATAGACCACCTGAACCTGGCACATAACCATTTTAAAATCTTATATATTATTTCTTCTTTTCTAAATCTATCCTAACTAAGCAATATATTGAGTATGATTGCAGTTTCTACACTGCAAATCTCCAGGGAGAGAAAGTGCTGATCAATGTGTGTGAGTTTGCTTTATTTGATGTTTTGTATTTCTTGTTGCAAGTTATCAGATGAGGTACCGGGCTGATTGATGTAGCACTTCCTAAAGCTTGGGTAATGGGATCCCAGTCCCAGAAGTCAACAAATAAAGTATTTAAGCTTGTAGGTATATAGACAAGCCTGAATACTGTGATAAATTCACTACCACATTGCTCTGGGTCCATTTGACTGGGAAATTATCTCATGTTTTACCTATGATGTTCCTCCAGCTGTTTGCATGCTTTCTTTCGACCATGACTCATTCTGATACTCCAGTTTATTACAGTAATCTGAACTGATTGCAAACTGGGATTATCCTCAGAGAAATGTCAAATATCACGAGTTTGAAATATATTAAATACATAGCCCACCATGGATCATAGCTTACCAACAAAGTGTGATGTAGATCAAACCTTCTTAAACTTTTCTACTTATAACCTTTTTTAATCTGAAAACTTTTCATGTGAATCTGCATATATATGTAGTTATATATAATACATGCAAATTTGTATATATTACATGCCATTAAGTATAAAATATGCATGTAATATATGCATAATGTGAATGTTTAAATATTCAAATATGCAAACCAAACATTTACTGATAATAAACTTGTGTTCTGAGAATATTAGACATACTTAAAATTTTGTCATTTAATAAACACAAAAGCAAAACTTCATATTAGTGGGATGAGTATGTTGGTTTATTTATGTATAAAGATTGTAATGATGGATCAATATTTGAAGGTATAAGACAAAGAGCAGCTTCAATGTTTGCCAGAATTGACTAATAATTTAATTTTATAATTGTGAATTCTGAGAATGCTGCTTCAGATAAATACATAGTATGAAATGGCAGAATTATGTTTAAGTCTTTTTCAAAATTGTTAGAAATTCTATCATAATCAGAAACGAAAGTTCATTAACTATTTCTTTTTTTGGTGAGACACCCATCATCAACTCATGCATCAACTTTGAAAATCAAACATTCTAATATAACACAATCTAAATATGTATTAATTTGATACTTTGATACTTAGAGGAATGCTAGAAGAAAATATTAAAATTTGCTTCCCATAATTAAACCATCATGCTTCTATAAAAGTAAACTTTGAATACAATAAAAAAAACACTGCTGCTCACAGCACACCACTGTCGCCAATCTGAGCTGAGTAGTTCACTAGCTCTACTGGTGGTTTCAACTAGCATCTACTGGTAGTTTGCACTGTGAAGACATGTGAAGTATGTGTTCATATTGTGTGTTGAGAGTCACAACTGTAGAGAAGGTATCCAATGCCACAGGGACATGCTTGGCAAAACACCTTGGATTTGCCTTGTGTTTGATTATGAATCAATTTTTGGTTGTTGCACACTCATAAACTTTTTGCTATTGCCAAATTTTCCATGGCACTTACATTCAGATTCCTGATTCATAGTGGGACATGACCCACAGTTTCAGAAACCGGGCTAGAGAGTATTGGTGGTTTACCTGAAGGTGACAAGGCCAACTGGGAGTTGCAGCTGGTTACCACAGTGTCATGTCACACACAAGTGAGCATATAATGTTAACCTTAAAATTAAAAGATAAAGACTGAAATTCTGAATACATACCACTTTGACACAATTGTGAAGTACAAAATTTAAAGTATTAAATACATTTTGCTTTTGTACTATTGTAAAGTTGAAAGAGCCCAAGTTGAACCATTGTAAGTCAAAAACCATCTATGTAGAGCAAAATTGCTCACTGCCCATTATTCATCTCATGAGGAGACCAGGCATATTTATTAACTTTCTATTATATTCTAAGAGTATGTTTCTTCTGTGCATAAATGTCCCTGTCAACATGTGCCTTTTTATAGGTCATTTAGCAGTAACTGACGGGACTAACTTCAAATATCATAGGAGAGATTTATTTGTGACTCATATAGCTTTGAAATCAGATATCCATACTTGAGGAGGTAGGTTTCCTAAGGTGGCATTTGTATCTACCATGACCAGCCTGGTTCTTTGAATAGGTTCCTTAACTTTTTAGTGTTTTAATTCTTTACCTATAAAGTGGAGGAATCTGTAAGGACATGACCTTTATATAGTGATTGCAAGTTAAAAGGAATAACGTATAAGGCACAGTTGTAGCCCCTGAAACACAGAATGCCCTTCCTATCGAACAAAATAGAAGGCACAGCCTTCTGATTAGTTTCTGCCTGTCATCTCATTCAACTCTTTCTGTTTATTAGTCACAAAGGCTCAAATTTTTCTATGATAATTAATTGCCAACTAAACAAATACCAACTTATTTTTATAAGGCAGTTGGTAAATCCTTATCGTTAGGGCAATGTCTAAAAGCCTTTGAGCTGTTGTTTCACACCAATTTTATAAATTTCATATTCTATCAAACAATGTTTTCGGGCCATTTGTTTTTGAATCACACTTTCTTTGAGGTGTGTTCTGTCTTCAACTTATCCTCTTTTAGAAAGTCACCAAAGCAAGGAAAATAATTTTTAAAGCCCAATACACTACAAATTTTAAGTCACCACCATCTACATCTGTCATCCTTGTTGTTCTCTCTCTTTCTCTCATCTCCTTGATACCAGCATGTACTGACTTTGGCTTGTTTCCACTCCTTCTTTTAGCATCTGGCATTTCTGAATTGTGACAATGATGAAGAAATAAATTTGGAAAAAAAGGGAACTTATAGCCAAACCATCACGTATCAGTCTATAATTCATCTCTCTAGGACATTAGACACTGAGATAAATGCATCTCCAACTAGGGATGACAATATTTATACCTGCCATATCTGGAGACCTTTCCTTGAAGTACACAAAGGAAAAAGAAATAACAAAAACAAGCATGTGAGGAGAATGAACCTGATGTTACTGGAGATCTAAGTGGAGTCACACCATTAAGTATTCCTTTGCTATGAGGAAGTCCTGGGGGAGTTTTATGTTGTGTTTTTTCTAAATGGACTTTTCAAGGCAGACTTCTCCAGTTGTATGGGATAAGTCCTGTCTCAGGATACTCCTGTCCCTGAGAAATTACTTCCCATTTAATGTGGACCTAATGATTTCATTCTAACAAAAGATACATGGCAACATCTATGGCCTCCCTCATGATGGAATTCTCTTGACTTCTTGCTCTGAGAAAGCCAGATGCCAGGTAAAGCACATACTAAGGAACTGAGGACAGATTTTGGGCAACATGTATCTGAGGGCCATATATGATACCCATGAACTAACTCTCATGAGCAACCATCTGAGTGAACATGGAAGCTCTGCAATTCATGAAAATACTCTGTAAAACATGTATTTAAAAGTCATATATTTTGTTAGGAAAGGACAGCATTTGCGTTCTTCTTCCTCTCTATACTTCTTCAGCTTTAGAGACACAAGGGAATAAAACCCAGATTAGTAAAGGAGAGGCATTAGAAAGCCAGATGCTGTAGTGCTGTCCTTGTGTTAGCTTTACTTGGCTACAGGTAAGACTGTTCTGGTATTGGATATGAAAAGAAGGCTCCTGTTTTCCATCAAAAACTTGACCCTTGAAATATTATCTTTAAAATTCATACAACCACTTCAGCCCCATCAAGAGTTCATTAAATTAAGTGAAACAATAACATATGTCTAAGTTCCTGGTAATGAAAATTCTCTTTTTATGAAA
This sequence comes from Cricetulus griseus, assembly GCF_003668045.3. NCBI lineage: Eukaryota > Metazoa > Chordata > Mammalia > Rodentia > Cricetidae > Cricetulus > Cricetulus griseus. The sequence continues at coordinate 111,036,330 of NW_023276807.1, forward strand.
ATTACAGAGAGACATTATGAAATGCCCAGATACTGTCTGAGTGACAGTGGACAATGCAGTTAAGAATCAGAGCAAGTTTAACACTTTCTGTCTGTAATGTTGCAGGTGGGCCATCCCATTAAGGGTATTATACAAGTAGAAGGCAAGTAACCGTCCCTCAATGCCCATGAGAGCTTGGTCCCAAGACTTACAGCAAACACCCAAACCAGGAAACTCACTTCTTGTGCAAAAAGATAGGGAATTTCATGTACTTTAAATAATCTCTGGATTACATATAACACCTAGTACAAAGTAAATGCAATCTATGTAATTGTTACATTGCATTGTTCATGGAATAAGAATAAAGTAGTTTGTATATAGCAAGACATTAATTATTAATGTAATTATTTGAATTCCTTCTTGGTTGACTATGGGAGTATAGCCCCTTAGATACAAAAAGTTGACTGTATTTCACTTTTAAATTGTTTATAACTAAAACATTACTTCCCCACCGCCTCCTCCAAAAAAATGAAGTATTTAGATCCCACCGAAATAAAAAGTAAATAAATTTATAATACATCTGTAATTTTCTCACACTGTCAGTTTTACTTTTGAAAACATTCCTGTTATGTATTTAGTGGTTCAATATGTAGACCTGGGAAATGTAACTTTCTCTCTTCTCCTTAGACAACAAATGCACTTCCAAGCCAACACTGGTCAGGCTCAGAGTTTGATTAGCCCTAATGAGACACATCTATCTGTGCAGGTGGCCACCAGTTGTAGAAAGATCCATTATGGAGGGTATTTAGTTAGCAAAGCAGGGTTTAGGGTATAACCAGAGTGAAAAGAAATCATTATTTTCCCTGCTGAGCATTTCTTATCAACATTTTTAATAAAACCATGAATACTACTGATAATAATATTTTGTGGAACATTGGATTCCAGGTTGTAACAATTGTTGGAAATATCTTTAATCTCTTTGACTTCAAGGCTGTATTGGCATTTACATTTGCAAAGTAGCTGAGATGATGAGAATAAGCCACTTTTTCTCTAGAGTGGAGCATAGCCATCTTAATTTTGTCAAATAGACTCACTGGTGAGTCATTATTAATCACTTATTTATTATTTATTATTATTTAGTATTTATTAGTATTTATTAATCACTGCTTGTTCCTGACACTAACCTTCCAGAGTTGGTGCAAAGACATCACTAAGTTTCATGTGTAGAAATCGCTTGTTTGATTTCCTCCAATTATGTCACTGACATACACTTTGTACTTGCTGAGTCACAAGTGTTCCCTCTTTGTAAAAAAAAAATTCAGGCAATGGAATTCAATTATCTTTAAAACAATTCTGTAAAAACAGTAAAGCAGTAGTCTGTGTGACATTCTGATGTTCTATAATGTTCTGTTGTACACAGGCAGCTTTATCTGCCATTAGCCTCGTGTTAGGAAAGGACAATTGGAGAACTGTTTGTTTTGCTAAGGCAGCTCATGATGATAATAGAATGTATTTGAAAGACTAAAGTAGAACTTGAAGGAAAGTTGCCCCAAACTAGAACAAATCAAAAATGTTATTCGTTTTCCCCCACCTTTACTCTGTCTGACTCTGGGGATCTGGTCACTCCATTGGCCATTTTCAATAAGACTTGGCATAGGGAGACCAGTGAGCCCCTGTATTTTTGTCCCTTATTCCCCCTTGTAGCAATCCTCATTTCCTTGGGATGACTGACATAGGATTACCTTTCTTTGCTTTTTGTGTATAGACATTTGAAGCCAAAATAACCAGATGCAGTAAGTTGAGCAAGATACATTTTTTTTGTATCTGTGAATGTTCTTCACCTTCTATGAAGTGTCTCCTCTCCTGGGAATCAGAATGTGTAACACAGAGCTGAGACTGTTGAGGATAGGAAGAAATGTGGGGGAGGAGCTAGGTATTTGTCTGATTTCCTGCTGCAATGACCTTGTCATTTAGTTGTGTTGTACAGCACATATTTCCACCATTAGTCATGAGGGGGAGGCTACTTACATGCCTAAGTTCCTGGACCTGAACATTCTACCTGGAGAACTTGAAAGCATATATCATTAGCATCAGACTCATACTGAGTCTTCCATGATGTCATCGTCTAAGCTGACATTAGCTTTGTTTTTAGGGAAGACATTGGATTATTCAGTTCTATTAAAAGACAAGTGATAGATCATATTCTCACTTCCACACCCTGTTTGAGTGGCTCAAAGGCCTTAGTTCATCAGACATTCTACAAGTCTCCAGTGGGCATACTGTGTTTATTAAAAACATCACACTTTTTTATTGTGGTATCTGATAGTATCTGTATTGCTCATTGATATCCTTCCTCAGCATGTGGTTGAATTTGAACATCTATTAACTTGTTCTCCTCTGTTCTTTTATAGTCATGAGACAGCAGTTTCCTTCTGAGAACAACATGCAAGGGCATATGCTATTGAAATGCAGTATTTCATTACTTGAATGTGAATTCTGGTAGGGACCAGAAGTATCTGCTTCTGCTTTTCTCGTTGGTGAGAGGAAGTCATTGGGAAATTCTGGATTGCAGGTAAAGTGTTCTTGCATGACTACAGCTGCAGCAAGAAAACAGCCCCACTGAAAACTTGTTTAGAATTAGCTAGACTCCTTTGCTACAGTGCACTTGTCAATCATTTGGCCATCGGATGATTTCCTCCTCCTTTATCTTCTTCATGTCTTTCTCTTTTTCTTCCTCTTCCTCTCCTCATCTTTTTTTCTCCTCCTTGTACAACAAGCTTATTTTTGCTTTAATAAAATAAAAAAGTATATTTTTTGAAAAACTTAGGCATTTTTTTAAAATTTCTCTAAAAGGGTGATGTTTGTGGAGCTTCCTAAAATGCTACTTGACATTGAATCATCTACCATAAGGGTCCTGTTGCCATAGGTTTCAGACTCTACCAAAGCATAATGAATTTATATTCCAAACTGAAAAATGTGTGAAACGTGACTTTTTATTTACATTAATTGAGATTATCTGTAAATTTATTTTCATAATTTTCAAGCAATCAGAGCACAATTTTATTTTGAGGAAAATTTGACAATGTATGCAAAGGAAACTATTTCATTTCAGTCATGTTTGGCACTGTGCTTCCCTTTATCAACTGAATTTTTTAAATGGCTGAACTTTTGAAGCTCTTCCTCAGATTCATTTTAGTGTTATAGATAAGTCTACTTATTTTTCAGTCGTCTCTTCTTTCTTCTTTGCTTACAAGAAAACTTGCTGTTAGAAAAGGAATTCTAACACTTATTATTATTACCTGGAAAATTGTAATCAAGGAATATGCCAAGACTTTTATTCCATGCTTATTCAAGGGTACTTGGATCCTACCTGGTTTTAAACCTTATCCAGTGAATTTGGTAAACAACCCCCACAAAACTACAAGCACTGGACTGGGGGGTACAGCTCAGTTCATAGAGTGTTTATGAGAGTACTGGGTTTTATCTCCAGCATTACATACACTGGATGTAGTGGTACATGTCTCTGTAATCTAGAAGTTGAGAGGTGGAGGCAGGAAGATCAAAAGTTCAACGTGAATTTCTGCTACACAGTGAGTTCAAGGTCAAACTAGGATACATAAAAGTCTATCTCAAAAGAATTGTAAAAATGCAACTATGATATGATCAATCAACAATGTCAAATAGAATGCTCTATAATGGACAGGTTTAGTATTGTGTGGGACATAAATGGAAGGCTTGTAGAATATAAGTCTGATGCGAATAATCAGGATACTTAGGTATCATCTGAGAACTTCTCTGGGTTTCGGAATAATAATGGTGAGAAAACTGATGAGTTTATAAAGATACACAGATGAGCAATAGAGAAATAAAGTGCTAACGTCAAGATCAATGACTAGATCATCATCTGAGAAGGCAAATATACTGGCTCTGCATGGAATAGGTTAATGATCTGAGGCAGCCATCTGTAAGGGTGATAGCCAGGAAATCATGACTCCAACAAACTTGAACTAGTGACTTCTTGAGATAAAGAATGAATGGTCCCAATTTGGTCATTCATGTGATCTTTCTATAGTAATTAATAGAACAATAACAATAACTCCCTAAGAAATTGCATCAGAGCAGTTTTCTTCTTCCTGTGGAAGCATGCATTTTAGTAGGTAAATTTTATTTGTGTTGATTTCTATATGTAAATTAAGTTCTTAGAAGTGGAATTATTATGTAAACAGAAAATTCTTTTTGGGGGGCATAAAGGGGGGCTATGGGACAATTACCTCCCAAATGTTAGCCAATATGTTATAGGAGCAAGACATGCTTATATTTTGATCCTGGTATTTTGATTTGGTATGGAGAGCAGATTTAAATTGCTTATAAGTCATAATTCACTTAAATAAATTGTCTCATGATTTTATTGTCATGTATGTCTCATTAGTTTATCATACTTTTAAGCATTAGAATATACAAATTGGTATACTTAGGTAGATAATTTACTAAAGTATTTCAACAAATGTGTTTGCTTTTGTTCCAGTTAGGTTTAGAGTTCACACTCTTTGTTCCCTACCTTCTTAGCAATGCAAAAGAGATATGGGGCTTTAATTAACTAGTCTTGTGTTCTTATCAGCAGACTGGAAATAGTGTGAGTACATCATGCCCAAGGCAAGTTCTTCCTCAGCTCACCTGGAGCTGGTTGGATAAGGTAGGATAGCATTCATAAGTGAGCTCTGATTGTGTCCCTCAGTTCCTACAAAAGCTTATTTTCTCTGCCCTTAGCTCACCAGTGTCCCAGCTGTGCCGATCTACACACAATAGACATCATAGATGTGCAAATTCCTGGCACAACACAAGGAAAAGAAGCCAAGTTCATTCCTTCCCCTATGTGGATAGGGTTCTGCTGAGAGCATTGGTATGCAGGAAGGTTGTTAGAGATGTCTTAGTCTATTTTTCAGACAAGCCTCAAACATGTATCTGGGTTACAGCTTTGTCTAATGCTGTTCTTGAGAAAAGACTTTGAAACTGAATTTGATGGTTATTTGATGTTAAGAGATGGGACCTTACATAACTTGAGTAGATTTCTTTGTAGCATGAACACCATGGTGCCTTTACAACTGTACAATCCATCAGAAAGTGCTTCTTCTGTGTCTGATCTGAGTAGAAATTTGAACGCTAAGCTCCATGTCTTTGAGGTAAGGTAATCTGTAGGTTTATTTTTACTTCAGAGCCTTTAAGGATTAGAACTTTCTATGGTTTGAATATGAAGTGTTTTCCACAGGATCCCCTCTCTCCCCTCCCCAATCTCTCCCTTCATCTCCCTTCTCCAGAACACAGATCCACCACACCTCTGTTTTCCTTCAGAAAAAAAGCAGGTCCCCAAGGACATCAACCAAATACAGCATGACAAGCAACAATGAGACCAGGCACATACCATCACACCAAGGTTGGATGAGGTAACCCAGAAGAAGGAAAAGGGTTCTGTTTTGAATACTTGTTTCCTAACTGGAATATATTGGAATCTGTGGCAACTTTGGGGCCTACCTATTTGAAATGAGCCATTAGAAGCAGAGCTTACAGCTGTAGCCTCCACATTAGATTATGTTTTACACTGTGCCTTATCTACTGCTGCTATGAAACAAGAAATTCCAGCTTGCCTTTACTACTAGGCTAGACTGAAACATTCTGAGACCCTGGGTCAAAATAAATCCTGTCTTCAGTCACTCTTGTCACACATTTTAGTCATAACAACAATAAAGTAATATAAGGTTATAGCTAATTTTATGGGCTTTTTCCAAAATCTACTCTTGTACAGTTTCACCCCCTTCACATTCTATTTCCTCCATGCTTTTGCTTCTCTTAAAAACATCGTACATCTTTAAGTACCTTAGACTCCTCCAGAATCCTGTGACTGTCTTTACCTGCACAAATTAAAAATATCTGGTATTCTTCATCTTGATTTTCACTAGCACACCAGAGCTTAACAGAATGCTTACAGAATGAATAAGTGAGTAACTGAAACCATATGAAAACACATAATCATGTCAGACATCAAAGTTCTGAACCTGATACAGTTCCACCATATACTGAGCTGTGTTTATCATCCTTTATCTGATGTACAGGAACTTTGTTCTTCCTCTCTTCAGGTGGTTTGCCCAGGCTGATGTGATCACAGGTGTCAGAAGGATGCTCTACCTTGCTTTGTTGTTAGGTGGCACTGGCTACCAATTCACTAAGAGAAAAATTCTTCTGCCGTGTGTCAAATGAAGGTGAGAAGATGGTGGAACAGAAGTAATGTTGAATAAATGACTCATGAAAACTTTTTCAGAGAAAGGATCTTCTGCATAAGTGTGATTAGGGCAATGGAGTAACAGGATTGAGTTATTTATACACCACCAGACTTTTGTTAATTTTCTTCAAGACTCATTGTGATATGGGCCACTTGCACTGTCAGCTCTCATTTTCCTCTACTCCTTTCTTCATGTAAATTTTCCACAGGATCAAATGCTGGAAGAAGTTCCTATCCATCTTACTTTGTGTGTCTTAGCTATGATTTCATCAACTAAACTCTGTTTTTCAAAGATTTTTTATTTAATTAAAATATAATTACATCATTCCTCTGTGTGCTGGATAGTGTTATGTTAACTTGACACAAACTAAAGTAATTTTAGTGGAGTGAAACTCAAATGAGGACTGAAAACAAGACTACAGAACATTTTCTTAATTAGTGATTGATGAGGGGGGCTCAACCCATTGTGGGTGGTGACATCCCTGGCCTGGTTATTCTGGGTTCTAGAAGAAAGTAGGCTGAGCAAGCCATGGGAACCAAGCCGGAAAGCAGCATCCCTCCATGGCCTCTGTATCAGCTCTTGCCTCCAGGTTCCTGCCTTGGTTGAGTTCCTGTCCTGACTTCCTTTAGTGATGAACTATGATGTGGAAACACAAGCAAGTAAACTCTTTCCTCTCCACCTTGCATTTGTTCATGGTATTTCATTGAATCAACAGAAGCCCTGACTAAGACACTCTGCCTCCTAAAATCCTTCCATACTCTTTCTGCCTTTCAAACGCATGGTCTCTTTTTCCTTAATTATTTTTGTATGTACACACACACACACACACACACACACACACACACACACACACACACGTGTGTACACAGAGAGAGAGAGATACCTGTACACAAATAAATGTGTAACTATAATGTGGTGACTATGTTTAGTGTTTCTTTTATGCGTCTCTTTAGAAACAAGGACAGGTCACTGATGGGGAAGTGCTTCTGTGTATGTGTTTGCCTTATTGGATGATAAAGTACTGTTTGTCCAATGAGACAGCAAGTTAGGCAGGACTAGGATTCAAGGAGGATTCTGAGAAATGTAATAAAGACATGGTGATCCAGGCAGGAAGTGATATAGCAGAGAGATTCATATATAAGCAAGGGCAAGAAGGAAGTTGTTCCTTCTCTCTTTCTCCTGGTCTCTGCTCTGGAGTCACTATGTGATCTTCCAGCAAGAGAGGGTGCCAGGAGAAGACATCCTCAAGATAAGTCTTATAAAATATATAGATTTATGATAATTAAGACTGAGCTAGCAGATGAGCAATCCTAGTTTCATTGGCCAAGCAGGATTTGTACCTAATCTAAGTCTCTGTGTATTAAATGGGACCTTAACATGGTGGTGGGCAGAACTTGGGCAGCCTGGCAGAAAGTGCCCACATAGCAGCAGGGCTTGGGTGGACAGAGTAAAGACTTATTGTTACAGACCACTTTGTATTGCATAGCCACTTGGGGGCTCATTCATGGAGAAAATTAAATCTTACTCTTGTTTAGTTTACTGTAGTTCTTTCTCAAGGAATGGTACTCCATAAGATTTCTGCCTTCCATGTTAGCCTGTCAACTGGTCTTGTCAATGTTTGGTTCTTGTTTAGGCAGTCATACTGTTGTGGTTTCATGGGTGAAGCTTCCCTTCCTAACCAGAAGACACAATCTTGTACTGATAATTCTTTCTGCCAGATGCCAGAGCGCTGCCACCATGCTAGGGCCCCCAAACAACATACAGTGTCTTATGTTAGCTACAATGCTGCTGGCCAATGACTAGGATTCCTCATTTGCCAGCTCTGTCTTAAGTATCAATGATAACTATTAATATATATATTTTATAAGTACTTATCTTATCAAGGATGCCAGACATGTGTGTCCTTTCTTCCTGAGATCAAATCGTGACTCTTCCTTTGTAGTACATATCCCAGAATCCTCCTTCTCTCCTAGTCTCACCTAACTTGCTTCCCTATTGGCCAACAGTGTTTATTTATCAATCAATAAGACAAACATATACACAGAAGGACCTCCCCCATCACAATCTCACAGCAAACTTCCTAGTTTCCTGGCTTTTATCAGTTTTCTACATCCTCTTTCAAATTTTTTCCTGAGTCTTGGGTGAGGGGTTGTATCAATTAGCATATACACTCAGTTGTTCTTTGCATTTATATCAGTTGTGGATTTTGGTAATTGTCTGTCTACCATAAAAGAAGCTTCTTTGATGATGGGAGAGAGCTAACACTTATCTGTGCATATAAGGATAAGTATTACAATGCAGTTAGACATTGTACTAGTTCCTTTATCTTTTCAGAATGGTCCCAGTAGCAATGCAATCTTGAATATTCATGTGAATTTTTGTATTTCTCATGCATCTCATACCTTTTTGCATGCTCTCATAATCATCTGTGCCTAAATCTAGTGTTTAAATGACATGTATTATACATCACTCTATATGGGTTTTTACATTTTCAGTTGAAGTTTTGTTTGTTTGCTTTTGTTTTGGGCTTGTGTTTAATATTTTCATAAATTTCAACAGTCAAGCAGAAAATCAACAACAATATATTCTCAATAAATTTAGTAGAATGAATGAATTACATTGATATTGATCTCTGTGATCACATCTTTTTGCTCATCTTTCACATATTAAGGAAGCAAGTAACACTATTTCTATGCATCAAAAGTAAAGGTATGGGAGGAGTAAGATTCTGTGACCAATAAATAATGCTTCTTTTACTCAATAACAAAAAGTTTGTGTGCAAAAGTTCCCATTGTTAGGTGTTGTGACTTAAATAATCCAAGTGTTATAATTTAGTGTTCTAAATTAGTTGCCATTCTCACAGAAATTACTGTGCTGAAACAATAATAGAAACAGGAAGCAGGCAGAAGTCAATACTGACATTACAGAGTCAGAGTAGAAGGAGAACTTGGGTGGCTATTCCGACAGTTTAATGGGATAACAGAAAGGTCCCTAAATCAGAGTCATTTTTTTCCTCCAGTGCCTGTATTATCCAGAAATTGCATATATTTCTGGGTGATTGGAATAAGTCAGAAATTATGCATAGACTATAAGAGATGAAGTAGATGGGAAAATTGTTAATAGTTTCTTTTTTCCATTCATTTATTTAGCTCATAAATAAAGTCATGCACAATTATGATACACAATACAGTATGTTCACAATTGCATGGTTAAATTAAACCAATTAACATGTTACATCACACATATTCATCATTTTTGTTTTGAGAACACTTAAAGTATACTATCTCAGAAATTTTAAAATATAGCATATTGTTATCATTTATCATGCTCTCAGTAGACCTCAAGACTTCACAGAGTCCATGCCTCTTGTCCAACTGCAGTTTTATATCCTTAAACCAATCATTTCCCCATTGTTAAAAGACCCACATTGAAGCCTAATAGTCACAATTCTGCTCCCTGTTCCCATAAGTTCATCATTTCTAGGTTACACATAAAATTGAAATTGTGTGACATTTGTCTTCCAGTGTGTCACTTATTTTTTTTTTGGCAAGCTTATAACTTTACTACTTATTAAAGATACACAAAGTTTTGAGACACAGTAGTTAGGTCTTAGAGATTCATAGAGAAGGGAGTCTTTGCTCATATGAACAGGAAGTACAGTACTATTCTTAGGCACTGAGATAGGTTAGTGTGTTTTTGCTGTCAGAATTGACATGCAACTCTTTAATGAACTGTACTATATGCAATTTGTCAGTGTAGCAAAGAAGTCACCATCATTAGTGTTTGGGTATTTTCAATGTCTTTGTAGTTGGATTTCAAAATTTCTTGGGCTAAGGACTATTTGCACTGCTATTTTGCTCAGTATAGTTTTCCTATGCCTCTCTGTCTTCTAGTCACAATTAAAGTGTTAAGTGGAGTGCCATTAAATTTGTCAATAGGATTTAGTCCTCAACCTGAAAGACAATGAGTATTATTTAAATTCCTTGGACTCTGAGCAGAATACTCTGACTGGATTAATTTGGGAGTAGCTCTTTTGGCCACAAAGGATTATAACAGTTAACATGTTTCAGTTTTTATAGTTATGCTACAAGTGTCTTTTGTATGTAAAATTGATATAAGCCATCCCTAGATTTACTCACTGACAATATCCATATGATCTTCATCTTCATTCATTTACTGCCACTTCAATGAGGGAGACAAAAGGTTGAAAAGTTTCTCAAGATGGGAAGAATCTGGTGCCTAGGTAATGGATAAGGAGACTAAATGAGTTTTTTTTTTTTGAAATTTGTATAGAAAAGGGTAAAGAGGGCATTCATTGTATTAATTTATTTGTATTTGGGTGTTTCTTAGCAGACCATAGATCTATCCAGAATAACACTCCCACTTGAACAAATACTACAATAAGATATAAGAACACAAAATACAAAGAAAATTTAATTAAGGTTTCTAGAAATAATATATGACTTAATAAGAAAATATCAAGTTGTATCAGAATTATGAATGGACTTAAATATAAGGCATGAGTTTTTTGAAGCCTGGAAAGAAAAAAAAAAACTTTAAATATACAGGTTTGTATTGAAATATGCCATCACTAATATTTGTAGATATAATTAATAGATATTCACAAATATATAAACCCTTTAGAATTTTTTAACTTGAATATAAATTTTGAAACATTCTTTAAAAATATAGCAAATGAGAGAAATAAATCCAGAAGGATAATGTAGGAATTATTGGTAGTAATTATCATGAAAAAACAGTAAAATTTTCTATATCTTTGAAATTGTAAGGATAAAGAAGAAGAAAGATAGAAAGTATATTTTGAACATGCCAGAATTAAATTTCTTAGCAACATTAACATAGAGTATGCATCATTGCAAAGGACTTGTATTATCTCAGAAAAAGAATACAAATTCTAATCTTAAGAAATTAGAAGGAGTAAATGATCATTAGGCTGTCATCATTTTAAAGGAATCCATTATATGAAAAATAATGTGTCAGTTTAAACTATCCATTAAAAATGTGTCATTTGAAAAGGCCAAGAGGAAGAAAACAAATGAAAATGCAGCAAATGAACAAAATACAATTTATACATACATTTATAATTTACAAAAAATATAAATGGCTCCAACTGGGCAATAAGAAGCAAATATCATTTAGACAGATAAAAGATCAAGAATCAGGCATAGATTTTTGTAAGAGTAGGAATCAAGGAACTATTAATGGCAACATTATCACAATATCAAAATACAAAATTTAAGATAAAAATTTTATGGATCATAAGCAATGAAAACAGTAACATTGGAGCTTATAAACAGCTAAACACATTGGTACATATTTTTATTCCCAGTTTGTGGGTGGCATGGGCAGAAGGACTGTAAATTTTAGGTTTGCCTGAGCTACAAAGCAAGACCTTGTCTCATTAAAAGTTATAAACATCATGGACATTCATATGACATTAGTATAGATTATATAAGTAACCCTATACCAACCAGAGAAAACATTTTTTGTTTGTCTTTTCTTCAAACCAGCATTCATGCCAGTACTACAGGAAGTATACTTCTGGTTTGAGGGGTTTTTTTTTGTTTGTTTGTTTTTTATTTACCTATTCAGTTGTTTTCTTGACTCATCTCACTTATTTATTCAGTAAACATTAATGGAGATATTTCCCCCCTTGTCTATGTATTGGTGAATCATTTCTTACCTGGGAGATTTTTTGTGATTCGTGTGCTTTTTTTGTGAATCAAGTAAGCAAATAACATGTCATATAAAATTAATCCTAACGCAAACAATTAGTGCCAGCTGAAGACTGATGAGGAGGGATAGTTTGTATGAAATGGTTAAGATAGATAAAGTAGAGATGTACATATTTGGAAAAAGAAGAACAAATCCTACAAATATCATGCTGGATTAGAAGAAGCTTTTAGAATGATAGAATTGAATTAGGGTGCACACAGGAAATAAGCCAGTATAGCTGGAGCAGTGTATGAGGCACTACCTAGGGAAGGTGAAGGCTTCAAATTCTATGGCCTTTGTAGGCCATGGGGCGAATCAGAGACTACATTAGAGAAAGTAAAACAAAAATGAGACTTTTAGATCTATGCCTATGTATGGGGCCATTCAAATGACAGAATAAATAGAATTTATAGACTATTGTCCCAAGATATTGAGTGTTCACCAGTGTATTGAAGAATTAATGTATTAGTTAATTAATTCTCCTAAAATATTGCTTTACACATTTCTCTTTGCCTGTTCTCATAAGACTTTCTAGAATTTTCCAAGGTCTACAAGTTATGAAACAACTCTGGCACACACACGCATGTGCATGTGTGTGTGATGCTGTTATTCTACAATGAATAACTCAGATTTGTGCTTGTTTCTTCACCTGTATCTAAATTTATCTGTCTTGACCCTCTATTGCCCTTGATGTGTTTTGTTGCATTGCCTTCTGTTACCGAGCCATGTTCCCCCTTGTATTGCTTCTAACATCTGGAGTTAGATGAGCAAAGGGATGTGAGTGCTGGGTTTGCTTAGAGATGCATTACCTTTATATTATACAACTTTATTGTTCCTACCTCCATTTGGAAAGAGATTTGTGTGCCTATCTCTTATTCTGAAATCTTTAATGTATCTTCCTTTTGTCAGATAGCCATATGAGAATTACAGAGCATGAATACCTTGCATTTTCACATTTGATTAGGATTTAGGAAAGTTTTTGTGCTTTAGGAGTTCTTTACAAAATGCATTTCTTTTCTATTGCATTGGCATGTGTTGCTGTCAGAACATTCTTTTTAAAAAATATGTATAAACTGCTTATTTGATTTGATCTAGTATGAATCAAGGAATTGATTCAGAAGAGGTTCTGCTGGTGGATATAGCATTGAATGGAAGCATTATGCTAATATATGCTGAAACTTAAAGAGTGCAAATGCAGGGGAGGAAAAAATGGTCTCACAGCTACTTCTCTCATTTAGAGGGTTGGAGACATTAAACTTTATCTAATAAAAGATGGTATGTTTGCAGCTTGAGCTGGGATAAAAATCAAGACACATTAGGAGAAATTGACATTAGAAGTGCAATGAAACAGATGGATATAAAATTAATTTTATCAAGATGACTCATTAGCATTCTGAAGCCAGTCAAAACATAACAATGACCTGGAACAAATCGAGAAGAATGATCCTTGGCTTGTGTTTGTGTGTTCTGAAGAGTGACCCATATTCATAATCCTTCATTAGAAATACATTTTCTTGTGGGTGATTGGATACATTTTTCAACTATTGCTCTTCTCTGTGGGTGATGGAGGTATACAGGGTTTGGTTCATCAAATTAGATGAAATGGAAAACAAAATCAGTAGAGTTCTAGCAAAATGGTGGTTTCCTTTGTAAATTAGGAGAAATAATCTTTAGGTTGGGGAAGATCAATACCACCATCAATATGGTTAACCTCAAATAACCTTGGGTAACTTAGGCATTTGTATTTAAATGTAGATCCAGTGCAGACACTATTTTTTGACCTCAAGTCTTCTCTATTTCTTATCAGACTTCTTGTCTACTCTCTAATTGATCTCTGGAAAGCAAAGTCCTTATTTTTTAATGGGAAGAAAGAAAAGCACTTTGGACAAAATGCCCTTAGGTTTTCTTTATAAACGAGGTAAAACAGGCTAGCCAGTAAAGATGGGATGCCAACTCATTTTTGAAAATGTGGAGTTTTCTTGCTGATGGATTGCTAGGTTGCTTGCCTGACTGCCAAGAATAAGTTGTTTAAGGTAATTCATCCATCATGTCTCCACTTGTACCATCATTTCCTTGCCCCTGACTGATGTTAATAATATTAGCCTTGGGGTTGGAAGTAGAGGGGATAAGGAAGCTCCTTCTGATCTCACTTAAGCTTATGTAAAAGCAGCACAATTACAGCCCATGGATGTATACTTGCATAAAAATCATAGACTATTAATCTTAATCAGCTCCCCTGCAGAATTTGTCTATGAGCAAAATGTCTTAGTCACATAGCTGTGGAGGATGGTAAGATATAGCTAAGGATGTTTTGATAAAGTTTTATAACTAGAAGCTTTGAAAATGACCTAATTTAATCTCAGATAGCAAGAAATTAAGACAGGTTTACAGGATTAAATAAAACTTTCTTCAAAATTTAAAGTTTCCTAAATGAAATACTCTGCTCAACTCAACCATTAACCAGTGCTAGGAAATGTGCTCATTTCTTATTATAATTTATCCTGCATGGCATCATTGACAGGGAGGCTGATTACTTCTCTACCTTTACTTTTAGATAAGGAAATTGAATCTGAGATGTTACAAAGGATCCAAATCCAAATCCATTCATGTGAGATTCTTATACCTTATGTGCAGGCTCATACTGATGTGGTTATGATAGTAAAGTGAGATACTGCTCCTAAAATATGCCTTTTGCACAAAATTTGAAATTGCAAGATATATTCCATAATAAATTCTTAATATTGAGGACAGACCATGAGATTTAGAGTTGCACATAAGATTAAACATAAATCAAGTATAAATTTGAGCCTCAATTTTCTGGTGTGTGGGATGTAAACAAGTATGAGCTGTATTCCAGTTGCACAACACAATAGTTGGCACATTTGTGGTGATTTCCTCTAAGATTAAATTATCCTTCTTGAAGAGAAGCTCCATAAGACAAAGGATGTTCTAAAGGAAGGGAAAATATCCCAGCATCAAGGAAACCTCCACAGCTCAGGAACTAAACAACTCAAAGATTTCAGGAAGTCCCAGAAACTGAGAAGATTCACTAGATCCTTTCATCCCCAAACAGTGAAGTATGCTGAGAGAAACTCTCAGACAAACTAGACACTAGAAAGAAGCAGAGAGCTGTTGAGGTGACAGAGAGGCTGAGACAAACACAGCACTCTCCACTCTGTGGAGCTACCTGCATGTGGTGCTCTACCCTCCGTATTTCATAAGCTATAATCCATGATCAGGTATGTTTGAAGAATACAACTGTTTTTGACTCATTTGTGTGCTGTATCTTAATTTCTGTAAGTAACCCCAATAAAACCCATTGGTTTACTAATTTGCTGGCTTGCTAGCATGTTTACATTGGTCAATTATCAGACCCCTATCTGAGGTGAGTTGTGTTTAGTCATAGCTGTCCAGGAAGGATGTTGTCTGTCAGTATAGATGGTGATTAGACTGGGATGGTTTTTCCTAAGTGGAGATCAAGAGAGAAGGAATTCTGTTGCTGTAAGGGGAAATAAACCTTGCTTTATGCATCTTGAATTCTAGGTTGGATCCAGCAGTTCACAGTGCATTCAGAGCCAAATCAACATGCTTCAGATAAGAATGGAGACATACCATTTTAGGTTGAATTTAGCTTGTCTGAATTCAAGATGGAGCTAATGGAAGAATCTGAAAAGCAGAAAAGTTTCTTCTCTGACAAAAGAAGCCCCAGTTAATTATTGAGGATCAGAGAGCAGAGAAGAAGAATCAAGCATAGAAACTGGGAGAGGGGGTGGAGTGGAGAAGGCCTGCTTGCACTTGACTCCTATTTAGGGAGTCTGTTGATTTACATGTAGGCTATTGGGAGTGAAAATATAAAATTTCTGCAGGGTAGATATTTAATCAAGGAGCCTAGACTTGTTTGTCATAATGGAAGCATATGCAGTAAAAGAGCAATGCTTATTATTATGCAGAGAAGTTGGTAATTGAACTCAGAGACCTCTAAAGAATGCTTATAATCCTCTTATTCAAGAAAGTAGGAGTCTTAATATTTGTAACTAATCCTGATTCAGAACACGGAGAATATTAGATTCAGATGTGTGAAGAGCTTGCTTGAAAATGACTTAAGCGAAAACCCCGAGAGGTCTTTCCCCATGAGGCCAGCTAGATGCCGGTGAAAAAACTTCCTCATTGCCTGTTTCTGCCATGCCAATGGTACCTGGGGAATTGATTTTCATATAAGTCCTTCTTAGACACCTGGAACAAAATCCATTCCTCAGTCTTCTTCAGTGTCCCCCACAGAATGGTAAATGTTTGCTATAGAAAAACGTTGTCAGTTTGTCAGTGACTTGGCAATATTTACCTATTATATGAAGAGAAACAGTCTCCACAGTGCTTGGGGTTGCAAGAATCAGTTATTACAGATTTTGAAGTTGCGACATCCTTTAAACCTTCCTTTGTATAAATTCATTTCTCTCCATGTTTCTGTTTTTAGAGAATTTTGAAAGAAATTTTCTTCTTGTACAGCAATTCTGACCTTTTGTTCCTCTTTGCATTCCTATCTCTGTTTGATACAAATGCTTTGCTTCAGATGACAGGGAGAATTCACTGCCTCAGAGCTGATGGAACAAACTCTGCAATTAAAATCAAACAGATTTCCACTCCAGTCTCAGGCTATGGTGTTTCAAGAAGGGAAGAATCTATTAAAACATAAAAGCCAAATTCCTTAGGTTTTGATCTGTATATTTCTTGTATAACATATTTGTGGTAGAGCTTGGATTGTATCTTGAGTTGAGAAGATGTGCTGATAAATCATGAAACAGAATGTTTACCTGAGCAGCATGAAGTAGCATCTAGGATCTTACAACTATGGAAGCTGCAAAACAAAGGTGCATCCAGCAAATGCACTGTTCTTGGGGAAGGTAGCTGATGCCCAGGAACCATCGAGTTAAAGCTGTCATCTTTGGGAGAATATGTATTGCTCTGCTCTGCTGTCCCCATTCAGTCTCTGGCCACAGAGGAAATGAATTCTACTTTAGTTTCTTCCATTCTCCCAGTCTATCTTTAGTATCCAAGTCTTCAGTCACAGGACAAAGTTACTCAGGAGACTGATCAGATACAGAGGTTTGCTAGACTTCTGTTTTATCAAGCAGGATACCACTTTCCTTTTCGACCTCCTGGGTGATAATTTGCATTAATCAAGACTCCAGCTGTTTTGACTCTGTGAGGCAAGATTTTCCATGGTGTTCTACAAAACCCACCATTCTCTGTTCTATCCTTTGGTCCATATGGATAAAGAGGAATAAGAGAATGCAAGCTTAGCCAATGCAGTGTGCAAGATCAGTGTTCCCAGAAGCATCATTTTGGTTCCTGTATATCAGCCTGTCTATAAACTTAATTATGTTGATTACAAAATTAATTTATGGAGTCTTTTGATTCCTTAGTACCTCAAATATTATAACTATTTGTTTATAGGTTTAAGCCAAAGAAAATGACCAAGTCATTTATATGGGCCTAATCCATCTGACTGGTGTATTTATAAGTAGAGAAGACAAACAGATACAGACGGAGGGCCATTTGAAGACATAAGAATGCAGTCATTTACAAAACGAAGAGGTCACAGAAGAACCAACCATGCCAGTAACTTGATCTTGGATTTAGCCTCTAGGTTTGTGGGGAAATATCTACTACTTATGCTATTCAGACTGTAATACTGTAACACTTCATCATAGTCATCCTGGTTAACATTGATATTTAATTTATCTTATCTAAGACACCCTTAAGCAGGTTTTAAGTATTGAATGCTTTCTTAGCTCTGACAAGAAGTAATATTTTTATTTGTTGGTACAAACAAAATATATGTATTGACATGCCATCTAGGTCAAGTAAATTGGAAAGCAATGAAAACATTAAGTCACAAAGAAATATCAACTCAGACCTTAAAAAAAAGATACCAATAGTTCTAAAAAATTAAGAAGTGACTTGTACTTGGGAGAAGATGGTAAATGGCTCTGCAGGCAGATAGCACTGGACAAAGAGGTAAGGTGTTCTTTTCTTCCTTCTGGAAGTTCCATTGCTGATGTTTGAGTCTCCTAAGCCCTGCCCTCATATTCTAATGTACTGAGTGATGTTCCACATGAGGTTTCTTAGTGTCCTACTCTCTCTTTCACACTGTACTTAGCTATATATTATAATGAATTGAATTATCACTCTAACCCATTAGAATATGGAATGATAGGATGCAATTGTGAATCCATTTATTTTGCTATTATTGAGCACTTACACCCTCAATGTCTGATGAACTGAAATGATGGATTGAAGAGAGGCAGGGATGGACAGAAAAGTACTCATTGACAGTTTCACAGTCCTTTAATCTGTTTTAAATCTAGAAGCTTCTCTTGAAGTAGTTAGGGTTTACTATAGAGACCTGCTGCTGCCTTTAATAGACTCCTTTCAGGAGTGTTTTAATTAATATTCTTCCTGGTGAGAAGACTGTGTTTTTGAAAACCTAAGATTTTTATCCAGGAGCCTTTTGAAGGTTTTCCATTCTGAGAAGCATGGTGAGGTAACAAACTTAAATATATAACCTTCCAGGTTAAATATATAACCTGGAAGCTTGTCAGTTCTCATTATTACATTATTTTAAATAAATTCTGAGGTTCATTTCAAGAAATGAACTTTCATCCCTATCATGGATTTGAGAAGACAGCACCAGTGGTAACCATATGCTGAGTGGATAGATAGGTGCGTGATACATAGTGAGGTCATGGTAAAAAGAATTGTGGCCCACAGCTTGCAGAAATATTATCACAAAGTTAACAGTATTCTCCACACTAGGTAGCCTTGGATACCAATCTACTCTATTTGGGAAATCCTAGCTTATAGGACATCAGATTCCTATCTCTAATAACATGCCAAGTAGCAATCACTTCAACAATTTAACCTTAATGACAAGGAATTGAATAACTGGAAACTTCTGTAATTGTGATCCCTAGTTAAACTTTGTTCCAATCACAGAAGGCCTAACATTCCCTCTAACCACCTCATAGCATGACTGCCTTTAGTGTCATCTCTACCAACAGTCTCCCATCAGACAACCCAAAGTAATCCATTTGGTTCAGTATGGGATCTCCCTACTCTACCTGCCCTTGAATTCTTTTGCCAGTGACAATGGTTATTCTTTTGCTGGTGTGAAATCTGGGGGAAGCACCTGTGCACTTCATTTAGATGGTCATTGTTACCTCTTAATGTAAACATACCTATGATATGCCAGTAACATGGAGGGGTTGTTAATTATAAAAATGATTATTCCTTATCTTTGGCTATTCTATTTTTTTATATACAGAGTTGTTCTGCTTTCATTTCTTCCCCATCTTAATTTTTGAGAGGGTCAAGATTTTTTAATATTATTTGATCTCCACTGAGGGCTATAGAATCAGGGAGAATAGATACAGTAGATTTGGTGCTGTTTCTTTGGGGCGGGGATCTTTCTTCAGAGAGACCAAATTTGACAGAGCCTACTAGCAAATTGCTTCAGATGATTGTATCTTTCAATGGACCATGTGTCTATCAGAAAATAATTTACTTTCCCTTCTTGTTAGAGAGATAAAATTGATATTCATAACTCCAGCAGAGAAAGTGAGCCTGAAACTAAGATGCTCTGGTTATAATCTACTTTTCATTTAGTTCGTAAGGGAGCATAATAAATTACAATCTGATAATACCTGCTTTGCAATGTTTGTGCTCCCAAACAATTTCTTCAGTTCTCTTTTAGTCCTCTTATTTGGGGATAAACAATACCTTAATGTTAAGATGCTCAAGCAACCTATTAAAAGATAATAGTGGCATTGTTGTCTTTATATTTTTCCCTCTGCATGATGCAGTATTTTCTTGGAAGTTTAAGAAGTATTTATGATCAATTGGTGTGCTCTTTCTTGGGGAAAATTATTTCTCCTACCTTCAACATTCCTTAATTGCCTGTAGTTCTTTGTGTAGGGTTGGGGCTCATGGAGATGAGGCTTTCTTCTGTCCACTTTGGCATATACATTGTTACTGTCTTCATTTTGCCTGTGTTTAGGCAGTCATGTTGGTGAGACTTTATGCATATAGTTTCTGACATTACTAGAAGATACAACTGTACAGAAAACTCCCTGATTCTCTAGCTCTTACAGTCTTTTGCCCCCTGCTTTCACAATGGTCCTTGAACCTTAGGTAAAGGAGTTGTTTTGCCTATGTATCCATTGGGACTTGACTCCATAATTCTGTGTTTTTATTGGTTATGGTTTTCTGTAATGGTCTCAATCTGTTGCAAAGAGAAGGTTCCTCAATGAAGTATGAGGACTACACTAATATGTGGGTGTAAGGACAAACATTTAGAATGTAGTTAGGTATTATGTAGACTTAGTAAAGTGGTGGTTGTAGTTTCTCCAGGATCCATGAGTTCAGTAGCTCAGGTTAGTTGGCTAGGTTTCCATTACCAGTCATTTTTTTCTTCTTGTTGAGAGGAATTGAAGTGCAATTAGAGACATCTTGATTATCATCACAGTATGTGTGCCACTACTGAACCCTTAGGCCTATCAAGACATGATGGTCATTGTTGTGGTTCATAGTCATCATAGTTGGGTAGGAGTATTGGTAACTTTCCCCCTTTGGAAGCTTGTATCGTGCCTTCTGGTTCCATGAAAACTAGTCCTCTGAGAGGAGGCATTCAGATCAGTTCCAGAACCTCTGGGGAGCCACCAAGGGAAATAGCAATAGCCTGTAATATTTTGAGAGTCTCTTGAAATCCTAAATAACAACCAAAAAGAAGCCTTCTCATGGCCAGTGTTGGATTAAGTCTTGAAAACATACATGTGAGTAACATTATGCAGAATGCCCAGGCTATATTTAGAAATACATATGTATTTTCATAGACATATACTTGTGTAACAACATTGAAGTAAAAAAAAATTCCTTAAACAGAGTGGGAGCAAAAATGGTTGAATATATGGGAAGTATATTTAAAGGGAAGAAAAGGAAGGGAGAAATGATGTAATTATTTTAATCTCAAAAGTAAAAGATAAAATGTATTTATATATTTGTAAAACTTTATTAGAAATCCCAATGGGATAGGAAATTAATAGATTGTTACTTACTCAATCTCTAAGAGTTAAAACTACTAGTGTCATTGTTTTGAATGTTGTTTTTGCAAAGAAATGTCTTTAAAAATGTAGTCTATTCCAAGTGGGAATAATAAATTTCATATAGCTAATGAGTGGAAATTTCCCTCAAGGTTTATGTAGTCATCCTAGCTTGCTTCCTCTCAATCACTGGTTTAAAATCCATGGACAATTCCTTTGGATTATGACATAGAACTTCCAGTGCAAGGTGCTCATGCCCTTGGAGCATAGCAGGAGTAAAATTATTATATAAACCCTCTCTTTGTTCTCCAGCTCTGCCCACTTTTTTGACCCTCCTCCCCAATTTCCTTCTCCTTTTGAAAACATCAGTGAATGGAGAATGTAAAAGTAATGTTATACACCTACCCAAGGCAACTCTGCTTTGTTTACAGAGTTGAAGGATGAAAAGAATGAGGAAAATATTTATTTGACTTTATTCCAGAAGGATTGTTGCTGAAGGGTTTTTTCTTATGCTTCCTAGAGTATGCTTAATAACAACTTCCCCCCTACTCCATGAAATCACAGGCATATGGCCTTGGAGACAACAGAACTTGCTCATCTCTTAGGCAAGTGAAAACAAACAAACAAACAAACAATAACAACAAAACAAAAACAAAGGATGCTCAGATTCAGGAAGAGTCTAAACACTCACATGGAAATTAGCTGAGCCAGAACTTAAAAGTCCTACTCCAGGTTCTGCAGCAGAAACTTTAACTCAGAAAATCCTAGTATCTAGGATACAGAGTGTCCTCTGTTAGAGTCCTGGCTCCTCAGAAAACTCAATAATATACTTTTTCATTTTTCTCATTCCAGGTCTTTTATTCTAGATCAACAAACAGCAAAGAAGTAAGAAAGCCATCAAAACAAGGACTTGAACCAGGTTCATCTCTGCTCCACCTTGTTTCGGTGAGCTGTTGGTTTTAATTATCTTAGATGTCAGTAAATCTTCTCAAGAACTCTGAAGTGGGCTCTGTTTTGGAAAGCTTTATCTGGATAAACTGGGTTTGAGTGCTAACTAAAATATTCAGTGGGGAAGAAGACCAATACAGTAACTGATTCAGACTGGCATCAATGCTTATCTCAGATTTGCATTTGAATTCCATTAAGTCTTCTGTTTTCATAGACATGACTAGCAAGGAGTCTCCTCCAAATATGTGAATAGAAAGAAGCCCTGATTGGTTATTTAATTAATGGAAATTGTCTAATTAAAAATATTTTTCAGAGAAGCCCTGTCTCCAAAAACCAAAAAAAAAAAATTTATTCTTTTTTAATATATTCAAAGATTTCATTTTTATTATTCTTTTAGTGTTTCATGATCATATTTATCCCCCACCTGAGCTCATCCCAGATCCTTCCCTACCTCCCAATTAATCCCACTTTTTAATTTTATTATGAGTCTGACTGTGTGTCTGTGTGATATTACATGCTCATGAGTACAATTGCCTTCAGAGGCTAGAAGAGAGTGTTGGCTCCGCTTGTATACTGGAGTTATAGGCAGTTGTGAACTGCCTAATATGGGTGCTGGGTGCTGAACACAGGTCCTCTGAAACAGCAGTAAGCATTCTTTATCATTGAGCTTGAAAATTACCTGATTTTTTGGTAGACTGATTCCATTTTCCTGAGGAATCACCAAAATGATTTCCAAAGTGGCTGTTTGAGTTGGCACTACCACCAGCAGTGGAGGACTGTACCCCTTTCTCCACATCCTCTCCAGCACAAAATGTCATTGGTATTTTTGATTTTAGCCATTCTGACAGGAGTAAGATGGTATCTTAGAGTAGTTTTGATTTGCATTTACCTGATGGCTAAGGATATTGAACAGTTTCTTGTGTATCTTTTAGCCATTTTAGATTCTGCTATTGAGAATTGTCTATTTAGTTCTGTACCCCACTTTTTAATTGGATTATTTGGTGTTTTGGTGACTAGCTTCTTGAGTTCTTTGTAAAATTGGAGATCAACCCTCTGTTGGATATGGGGTTGGTGAATATCTTTTCCCATTCTGTGGGGTGTTGTGTTGTCTTACTGACTGTGTCTTTTGCCTTACAGAAGCTTCTCAGTTTCAGGAGGTCCCATTAAATAATTGTCAATCTCAGTGTCTGTGCTGCTGGTGTAATGTTCAGGAAGCAATCTCCTATACCAATTTGTTCAAGGGTATTTCCCACTTTGTCTTCTAATAGGTTCAGTGTGGCTGAATTTTTGTTGAGGTCTTTGATCCATTTGGACTTAAGTTTTGTGCATGGCAATAGGCATGGATCTATCTGCAGTCTTCTACATGCCAGCATCCAGTTATGCTACCACCATTTGTTGAAGAATCATTCTATCACAAGATCCAGCAATTCCACTCTTAGACATATACCCAAAAGAAGCACATTCATAGAACAAGGACATCTGTTTTTAGCAGCATTATTTGTAATAGCCAGAACCTGGAAGCAACCGACATGCCCCTCAAGTGAAGAATGGATAGAGAAAATGTGGTACATTTACACAATGGAGTACTTCTCAGAGGGAAAAACAAAACAAAACAATAGAATCTTGAAATTTGTAGGCAAATGGATGGAACTAGAAGAAGCCATTCTGAGCGAGGTAACCCCAGTCACAAAAGGACAAACAGGTTTTGTACTCACAGATATATGGATTTTAGAATAGAGCAAAGGATTACCAGCCTACAATCTACACCACCAGAGAATCTAGGAAACAAGAAGGACTCTAAGAGAGATATACATGGTCCCCAGGAGAAGGGGAAAAGGGGAAAAGGACAAAACTCTCCTGAGAAAATTGGGAAAATAAGGGGAGGGGAGAGGGGACTAGGAGAATGAGAAAGATAGAAGAGGAGAGGTGAGGAAGACATGAGAGAGCAGGAAGTTTGAGTTGGGGGAAGAATAGAAGAGAGCAAGATAAGAGATATCATAATATAGGGAGCTATTATAGGTTTAAAGAGAAATCAGACACTAGGGAAATGTCTGTAGATCTACAACGATGACACCAACTAACAATCTAAGTGACAGAGCAGAGGCTACCTTAAATGCTCTCCCCTGATAATGAGATTGATGACTGACTTATATGCCATCCTATAGCCTTCATCCAGCAACTGGTAGAAGTGAAAGCAGACACCCACAGCTAAATACTGAACTGAACTGGAATCCAGTTGCAGAGAAGGAATGATGAGCAAAGGGATCAAGCAAGACCAGGCTAATGAAACCCACAGAAAAGCTGATGTGAATAAGGGGGAACTCTTTGTTGCCAGACTGATAGCTGGGAAACCAGCATGGGACTGATCCAGAGCCCATGAATGTGGATGTCAGTGAGGAGACCTCGGAAATCTATAGGACCCCTTGTAGTAGATCAGTACTTATCCCTAGCGTAGATATAGACTTTGGGAGCCCATTCCACACAGAGGGATACTCCCTGAGCCTAGATACAAGAGGTACATGACAGGCCCTAAAGACCCCCTATGGAAGGCCTTGCTGTCCCTTGGGAACAGAAAGGGTATGGGATAGGAAGGGTGTTAGCTGGTGGGGGGGGCAGAGGAAGAGAGGAGGCAGAGGGAACTGGGGTTGACATGTATAATAATCTTGTTTCTAATTTAAATAAAAATGGAGACAAAAATTTTAAAAAAGAAAATTACCTTTTATATCTTATACTGATGGCTTGTGAACTATTTCAATTTCATTATTATTTTCCCAACAACCATCCAAGGGATTGATCCAAGTCAAATTTTTCTAAAACATTTGTCTGTTTAGAATAGATTATTCAATTTACTCAATACTCGTCTTGACTTTATTTTTTTCACTTGACACAAGGTAGATTTATCTAAGAAGAAGAACCACAGGTAAGAAATGGCTCCATCAGATAGCCAAGGAACAAATCTGTAGAGTCATTTTATTGATTAATGATTAATGTGTGAGGGCCTAGCCTATTGATGGCAGTTCCTGCCAGGTTCATATTCCTGTACTGTATAAGAAGGCAGCTGAGCAAGCCATAGGAAGCAAGCCAGTAAGCATTACTATTCCATGGCTTCAGTGTCAGTTTCTGCCTCCAGGTTCCTGCCTTGTGTTCCTGCAATTATTTCTCTCTGTGATGGACCATGACTTGAGAAATGTAAAATGAAATAAACCCTTTCTTCTCCAAGTTTCTTTTGGTCATGGTGTTTTATCACAGCAATAGATGCCCTAACCAAGCATTTATATACCTTTATGATATAAATTATTAATTGTCATATTTTGTTACATCTTTATATATAAAAATAAGAGTCTATCCTTCCTGTGTCTCACATGTACATTTATTTATAAGTATGACTGCTATAAATGCTTGCATTGCTTCCTGAGTGACATGGACTATTTCTTACTTATAGAAGAGCATAACAGATAGACTCTAGATTAGAGTTAGGGTCAAGTTTTACTTAGACAAGAATTAAATGGTTTCATATGGGGTAGAGGCACAATTTACATTTGGCAGAACATTTATAAATACTATTTAAAAGGAAGGCTTTTCCTTTTGTAAATATCTAGGAGTCAGGAAATTGGTGCTCTATCAAAAACTGAGATGGAGTTAGGAATACAGAAGGCTGTAATGAATACTGCTCTTTCCAGCACCCCTTATGAAATACAGTCCTCTGGTCAACATTCTATTTCCCCAGAATGTATCTACTCCAATATCAAAATTGTGTATTTGGGTTGTAAGAATTGCCTTCCTGATAATTTATTTAGTCATCTCTTTTTGATTTTTTGAAAATTCCATATATGCATACAATATTTAATAAATGATAAAATTATAGCTGTACATAAGAATTGTCTTAAAATAAACTTATTTATGATATGCTATCATTAGACATTTGACTGATAGAAGAACTTATAGACCTATGTATCCAGGATAACTTAAACATTTCTCAAGTGGAAAGGAGTGGAGAGAATGGGATGCTTAAGAAGCCTTGTTCTGAAGGAAAAATTCTAGTTGAAGCAATGGAAGCTTGTTTTTCCTCTAACCCTTAAATGGCTCCTGCCTTCCAGGAAACAGACTGTAGAAGACTGTGGTTTCTAAAAGACAAGGTCAAGTTCTGTAGTTACACATGGGGTCAGAGTGGTCAGTCAGGAGAAGACGTTAATTCAATCTAATGCTGTGGCTTATTCATCTTAGTTGGCTGCTCCATTGCCTGCAGATGTTTCTTGTTGCAGTTTTCAAAAGTGTTGCTGGTGATTGATTTGCTGAAATGCATGACCACCAGCTTGTTTTGCTCCTGATGAATGATTTATTCATGATATATTGCCTTCTGTTATGCACAAGAGACAGGATTGTTTTATATTATTTTTGGTTTTATTTGCTGTTAGCAGGTACACAGTAGGGAGTGAGAAAACATCTCAGTGATGATGGATGTGTGATTGTACAACATATAATCGAGCAATGTACTAACTCCTTTTTCTTTTCTACCCAGGAAGATAAAGCTTATTTGTCTCTTCCCGGGGCTTCTGAGAGACACTTTCTAAGGCTAGGTGGGTTTGAATTTATCACCCAAGGATTCACATTTTAGACACATGATTTTATGATGTGAGCAGTGGTCTGACTTAAAATAGGTGGTGTACTACAAGAATATTCATTGTCTAGAATGTTTTCAGCAGGGATTCATGGTGGCTTCATAACATCAAGTTGTTATTTAAAAACAAAACAATCAAACTAAACAGACAAACAAAACAAAACAAAACACCAGGCCCACTCTGCCCCTTGCCTCCGAATTTAACTGCTTTGCCGTTTGCCATGAAACCTTCGCTCGAGGCTTAATCCTCAGGCCTGACCAATTTTACATTTCTACCTTCAAAACCATGCACTAAATATACTACCTTTAAAAAAGAAACAAAAAACCTTACTCTGGAATCAGGTGTTTTGTTTTGAAATGAAACAACGACTGATAGAATGGTTTAAAATGGGATTCCAGGATAACAAACAAATGCTTTCAAATTTTACTTGTAAATTCACAAACACGGTGTTCATTTTAAAGTCTGTTTTGGCTTGGCCTATTTCCAAACACTTTACTTATATCATTCACTTTTTATGTGTATTGTCATTTCTTTGAGACAAGTATTTCCATGTTCTCATTTTATGGATGATAAACTGAAGTATGATTTTAAGTATTTGACTTACAACAGAAAACAGCTCAATGGAGGTTTAACCAAATTCAGGCTCTTAAGCATATCCTTTAGCTTCATGCAATTTCAAGGTGGGAAGATACTTAGAGGTATGAATGAAAAGTAGTCCTCTGATGGCCTCAACCTTCCAAGGGGGGATAGGGTTGGGAATTGCTGGGGGCAGGGGAGGCGGGGAGGGAGAGGGAGCTGGGATTGACATGTGAAGCAGGTTTGTTTCTAATGTAAATAAAAAGAAGGAAAAAAGAATGGGAAGTATGGTCTGATAGTAATTGAGTGAGAATAGCTTAAATTATCTAAAGCATTGCAGTTCAGTGGGGAGCTGATAAAATGGGTAAGAATATAATACGATTACATCAAATTTATGGATGAAGCTATATGTTCTCTCAAAGATGCGAAAGTTTATGACTACAAGTGTGGAAAGAAACTCAGATTAATGTGGTTTTAATAAAGGGTTCTTTTTTATCCAAAAAAAGAAAGAAAAGTAGTCCTCTAAATTTGCCCACTTTACTCTTCTTTCTTGACAGGATTCCTATAGTCTTCCAGATAATCTATATATTGCCCTTTAGTTTCTGTGTAGAGTGCAAAGTTGTCAACATATCTGTGTTTGAAGCACACAAACACTATACATGCTAAATTCTGTAATGAGTACACTGGAATCATATATCTTCTGCCATTTGCTTTTCATCACATGTAGACTTGAAATACTATTATTTGTTGTATATGTTGCATCATCTGTTACCAAAAGCTTTGCAGCTGAAAACAATACATGTATTATATGGAATTTCAGTGGATTAAGAATCAGATCACAGATGAACTAGGTCCTCTGCCATCAAGATATGATGATGGGTGCATCTGGATGTTTGGCTGGAGAAACATTAGTTACAAAACTCACTTGTGTGGTTGG
The DNA here is from genome assembly GCF_003668045.3 of Cricetulus griseus. NCBI lineage: Eukaryota > Metazoa > Chordata > Mammalia > Rodentia > Cricetidae > Cricetulus > Cricetulus griseus. The sequence continues at coordinate 111,064,495 of NW_023276807.1, forward strand.
CTGAATGTGTTTCCTTGAGGCTACCTAAATGAATATTTCAGATCTTATTGACCACATTTGGGGACTTCCCTTAGCTTTCAAGAATACCTGCATTGCCCTTCCATAGGTTTCCAACAATGTGACGATTTGTTTCTTCAAACCCATCAGAGCAATTTTTCCTAACTCCATTTTACTAAGGAAGAATAATTACTAGAGTGATATCCACCATACTGCCATTGTCAAAAACTTGATTATAAGTAGATTTTAGGTTGCACTTGTGCCTAAAGGGAGAAGGCACACAAATGGTTCATTAGGGTCATTTCAAGGTGGCTGATAAGTGTAGTTTTACTGAGATTCCAGGTCTTTCACTATTGGCAAGTCTACCTGGAGTCCCTATGATGCAGAGGTTATTATTTGGTGAATAAGAACTGAAAAAAGAAAAGGAGTGAGACAGTGATGATGGTGACTTCAAGGGATGAAGTTTATTATTTTTTATTCTAAGTATACTTCAGTCATGGACACCTGAATGTTTTTTTAATTCACTCAATAAGTATTTATTGAGAAGTTATTACATAGCAGATACCAAGGTGACCCTGGAGAGACAGAGATGAACAAAACACCCTGGAGGAGGCATTACTGTCCAGCTATTTTTTGTGTCATGTGGGCTAAAATCCCAACTTTTCTGATTATTACATTGTTTCTGTGTGATCTTGAGATAGTATCTTAAGCTCCCTAAACTTCTGCTTCTTATAAAATGGGAGCCAAGTCACCCACCACAGTGAATTGGTGAGTGGGCTAAAGACTTGGCACACAGTAGGTATTTTATCAACTTCAGATCTCTCCCATACCTGTGTCCTTCTCATCTTTGTGCATAAGACTCCTCTGTGCCTTTATTTGTTATTTTAAGCAAGTGTCTCTCATTTTCTGGGAGCCTTTAATCTTCATAGGGACAGTTGCATCCAAGTCATGTTTCCTGAACTCTTTGCTTCAGTCTCCTCAAATCCTCCCTAGGAATCTGGCTGTGAATAGCCCACATCATATTTGTAAGTGAACTCATCTATTTCAGTTTGCCTAATTTAGTCCTTTTAGCCTGGCCTAGACATTTCAGTGGAGGATACAACTGACATGCCTTTGTGCAAGGTCAGTTTGATTTTAATTTTCTGGTTTCAAGATACAGTTAATTTTGCAATTGTATTCTGTTGTGTTCGTCTTCACACATTGAAGAAAAGATAGAGCTAAACAAAGATAGCTGTCCTCTGCTTTTCCTGGAGAGACACAATGATTCTATGAATTCATTTGTTTGCAAGAAGCAATGTGCCTTGTTTAATATTTAGGGTAAACTGCCTGGATCCATTCTAGGGGCTTATGGTGTACAAAGACCAAGATAAATTTCTTGTATTTTATTCTTTTCAGGTAGAGCCATTGCCAGAGTGGATGGGTATGATTCCAGAAGTTCTGAGGTTAATATTTCATTATGTGTGGATAACCCACACCTCATTCTTTAGGAATGTTTGTTAGGAAATAGCTGAGTAAGAAGCCTTTTCAGACCCTCAAGGCAGGCCCAAGGCTGTTGAGAGAATGAAGTTCAGGGTCCTAGAAGTGAGAACATGCTCTAGAATAGATTGTGATGGAATGTTCCATACCTACCACATGGGCTTTTTAATTTACCTTCCTGATACTTTTTTTCTCCCTGAAAGGTAAAGAGCTGGTTCAAGGCAGTGACCCTAGGAACATTTCCAATATTATTCTGATAAGAGAGTGATCTCAATTACCTACTTGACCCAAGGCATGCAGGTGTAAAGCATGGACTTCCTCAGACCATGGCATCCTTTGGTTGAAGATCTGCACTCCTAGAGCTTGATGGACAAGTATCTTGTGATATACCCTAGTCCTTTTCTTGGTTTGGTAATTATAACAAATCCTATACTTCATGTCTCTCTCTCTGCATCTAGAATTATTGTTCTATTTTATTCTCTGAATCTTTATTAAGAAAAAGTATTCTTATAAAATAAATTAATTAATAAAAATATTCTGGAAATTAATATGTATATAGGTCTTGAAATAGTATCCAGTGCTGTTCATTTTCATTCAGGAAGTTGTGCTTCCAAAGCCTCATGCTCTCCACCTCCCTATCTGTCTACCTGCCTGCCTGCCACCCTCCCCCCTTGTGTGTGTGTGTGTGTGTGTGTGTGTGTGTGTGTGTGTGTGTGTGTGTGTGTATCAATTGTGTAGGACAGAGGACATCCTCAGGTGTTGACATTTAAGGGCTATTTATCTTCCTTCCTTCCTTCCTTCCTTCCTTCCTTCTTTCTTTCTTTCTTTCAAGGCCTCTGACCCACAACTCTCCAGATTCTGTTTTTATGTTTGACCAGTAAGCCCCAGAAATCCTGCTGTCTCTGCATTCTGATTGCTGTGATTACAAATATGAGGTGTGTGTCACATGAGTTCTCAAATAAAAATTACTTTATAGATTAATCTAACTTTTCAATCCACAGTCCTTTCTTTTGAGTTCCTTTTGGAATGTGCTTTCTCTCTTTAAAACAAAATAGGAAAGCATTTTTCTTCTCAATCACATGTATTCTCTACCTATTACCCCAATATTTTCCTGGAGTAAAACTACTTTTTTAACCTAGAATCTGATTTTTGTTGTTTTTGTTCTTCCTCCAGCTATACTTAAAATAACCATTTCTTAAATTTTCATTTTATAATGCATTCATCAAGCTGTGTCCTCCCAAAAGGCCATGATTACCTACATGATTCATTTCTGAAAAATTAATTTTCAGTCCCTTAAATTGAATAGGTCTTTGATAATTTGATAATGGACTTGGAGTAGGTATGTACAGACTTCACAACTAAATTCCAAGACAGCCTATTGTTTATTCTATATGGTCCCATTGTTCCCCTAAGCTCTGACTCATATACATCCTCTCTCTCTCTCTCTCTCTCTCTCTCTCTCTCTCTCTCTCTCTCTCACACACACACACACACACACACACACACACAAACACACACACACACACACACACACACACACACACACACACACATACACACACATACACACAAAGATTCTTTTTTGCTCAGTTCACTCTGCTTTGCTGCTCTTTGCCTAAATTACTCTTCATCCATTACTTTAGCCCAAGAGTCACCCCTTGAATCCAGTGCTATCTCCAACCTTCCTATGTATGCCAGGATGTAATGTACTTGTGTAAAAGTAGGAGAGACAGTCCTGTTTGGAGGCATGCAGGCCTCTTGCCTTTTTTCCTCAAAATGACTCTGAATTCCCCGAAGGCAGAGATAGAGACTTATTCACCACAGTTACCTCCAGACTCTCAGTGTAGTTTATTAAATGATTAAATACATCCCGATCATGTAAATGAAGATACTGAAAATCAGCATGTAAGTGTGCTTGCCATTAGCACATCATTGTCAGAAATCAAAGCTGGATATAAATCTGTATTTCGAACTGCTTTAGGGCAGGAGTTTATGCAGCCTGATATCTGTGTTCTCTTATTGCTTCACAGTAAATGATCATATAATTTAGTGTGTTAAAGCAACCATTTATTTTGCTTATAATTTGAGCAATAACTTATGGGGTGACATCAAGTTATGTGAGTCATCCCTGCCTCACATGGCACCAGTTATTTTTTGTTTTATAAATTTTATTTAAAATTAGAAACAATCTTATTTTACATATCAATCCCAGTTCCCTCTCCTCCCATCCTCCCATGCCCCCCAGCTATCCCTCATCCTCAGGGAGAGTGAGGCCTTTCATGTGGGATCATAAAAAATATGTCAAGTCATTTGGGACAGGACCTAGGCCCTCCACTGTGTATCTAGGCTAAGAGAGTATCTATCCCTCCAAGGGAAGTAGACTCCAGAAATCCATTCATGCACTAGGAATACATCCTGGTTCCACTGCCAGAGGCCCCATAGATAGCCTAGTGCTCCTAGCTGACAGCCACATTCAGGGGGGCATTCCAGTCACACTGAGCCTCTTAGAAGAGAAAATGGGAGGGACCCTTGAATGAATTGGCATAGGAGACGACTTCCTGAACATACCACCAGTAGCACAAACACTGAGATTGACAATAAATGGGGCCTTCTGAAACTGAGAAGCTTCTATAAGGCAAAGGGCACAGTCAACAAGACAAAACAGCAGCCCACACAATGGGAAAAAATCTTCACCAATCCCGTATCAGAGGGCTGATTTCCAAAATACACAAAGAACTCAAGAAGGTAGTCATCAAACCACCAACTAATCCGATTAAAAAGTGGGGTACAGAACTAAACATGGCACCAGTTTTTTATTTTAGAAGCACACATATTTTACATATCAATCCACCAATTCCCTTATTCTCCCATCCTCCCATGACCCCCACCACCCACCCCAACCCACCACACACCCACACCACAAGAATAATGAGGCCCTCCATAGGAGACTATCAAAGTCCTTCATATCATTTGGGGGAGGGCCTAGGACCTCTTTCCTGTGTCTGGGCTGCAATAGTGTCCCTTCATAGGGAAGAGGCTTTCAGTGTCCATAGATTCCCCAGGCCTTCTAGCTGGTACCCACAATCAGAGGGTTTGGTTCTCTCCAATGCTGGTTCACCAGCATTATGACTAGGGTCTCTGTGTACTCACTAAGTCAGTGTACTCACTAACTGTTTCTGTGGGTTTCTCCAGCAGTCTTGGCTCCTTTGCTCATACCTCTTCCCTCTCTGCAACTGGATTCCAGGAGTATGGTTCAGTGTTTTATAGTGGGAAATTACCAATACAGAGTCAGGTAGAGATATAAGGGTATTTAATAGGGAAAACCCTTACTTACAGAGCGACCTAGCCAGCCGGCGTGGCAGCGGTCTGTACGTAAGCCCAAAAGAGAAACCGAAAGAGAAAACGAAGTCTCCTTCAAGTCTCGCTCTACATCACCCTGACCATGCCATCGAAAGCGTGGTCAGTCACACCTGTAGCCAGCCCCTAAGTAGGTGTGGCTACAGCTTCCCCTACAATTCCCCTTTTAGTCTAAAAGAGGATTAAAACTTAACAGTGTAAAGTATCCAAAATTAACAATCATAAAGATAAAATATAAGAAGATACAACAATCTGCTTATGTCACATCCTAGCTATCTATTTTAACTAAACCCTAAAGTCATCTGAGAGAGGTATCCAAGCCTGAACACTTCGTTCCAATCCCAACCATAAACAATAGGAAGCTATCCCTAACTAGGTATATACATTATCCTAAGTGACAACAATGGGGAAAGGGGATGTAGCATTCTCCAAGTTACTTCCTGCTGAAATGGGACCATGACCTCCTTGTGGGGTCCTGTAGGAAGAAAATGTTAGTATAGTAAAAGTCTTGAATGGATTGTATCCAGTCCATGTTAGATGGGATTTGCTTGTTTGAAGATCTCGCTTGAACTCCTTAACTTGATTGTCAGTATCCGAACCTCTGGCCAGAGTGTCACTTGAAATGGAGCAACTTGTATCCAGTGTAGTCAACGAGGTGTGGCCCACTTTCTTTCCAGGGTGTCCAGGGATTGGAGCATAACAATTATGAGAGGGTGCACACCTTGAAAGAAAGATCCAAGAAAAGACAAAGACAGTCCCCAAATTCTTCTTTTATTCTGTATTACCTCAATTTGCTTCTTGATACAATACAGAAACACTAAAGTTTAGTTAAATAATGTGCTTGGATTTTAGAAGAGGAAAGCCAAATCCACCTCTAAATCCAGCATTGGTTTAATTGAATAGGGACTAGGAAATGAAAAGAAATAGAGTTCTCTGAGAGACAGCTGTAAAGTTTACCGTATAGCATGTTCCTTTTGTTTGATGGTTATAGCTACCTTTTCTTCTTAAGCATCTACCCATGCAGTGTCCTTTGCCTTCTGGAGATGAGTTTTCCTGCGGGTACCTGCTTCTGCTCTGATCAGCTACTGGATGAAGGTTCTAGGAATGTCAACCAAGGTAGTCATTATAGAGGAAGGGCATCAAAGGTGGCTCCTCCATCACTGCCGAGATTCTTAGTTGGGTCATCTCTGTGGATTCCTGAACATTTCCCAGGTGCCAGACCTCTCTCCAAACCTATACTGGCTCCCTCTCTCAAGGTATCTCTTTTCTTGCCCTCCTGTTTTCCTTCCCTGTCTCAGTCCTCCTGATCTCTCCTGTTCTTGTGCCCCCTCTCATTCTTCCCTTCTGCACTTCCCACCTCCCTCCTGTCTCCCTCCATGCTCCCAATTTACTCAGGTGTTCTTGTTCCCCTACCCTTCTTTAGGGTCCATGCTTTCTTCTCTTGAATTTTCTGCTTGTTTACTGGTTTCTCTGTTGGTGTGGATTGTGGGCTGGTAACCTTTTGTTCTATGTCTAAAATCCATATATGAGTGAGTTCATACCCTGTTTGTCTTTCTGTGATTGGGTTACCTCACTCAGGAAGTTTTCTTTTAGTTCCATCCATTTGCCTATGAATTTCAAGATTTCATTTTTAACTTTTTTTATTTGAATTAGGAACAATATTGTTTTACATATCAATTCCAGTTCCCTCTCCCTCCCCTCATTCCCTGCCCCTCACTAACTACCTATCACATGCCCCAGGGACAGTGAGGCCTTCCATAGGGGGTCTTCCCAGTCTGACATACCCTTTGAGATTGGGCCCAGGCGGATCTCATGTGTCTAGGCTCAGGGAGTATCCCTCTATATGGGATGGGCTCCCAAAGTCCATTCCTATGCTAGGGTAAAGTACTGATATACTACAAGGGGCCCCATAGATTTCTGAGGTCCCCCCACTAACATCCACATTCGTGGGGTCTGGATCAGTCCCATGCTGGTTTCCCGCTATCAGTCTGGGAACAAAGACTTCCCCCTTGTTCACATCAGCTGTTTCTGTGTGTTTCACCAGCCTGGTATGTATCCCTTTGCTCATCCCTTCTCCTCTGCAACTGGATTACAGTTCAGTTCAGTATTTAACAGTGGGTATCTGCTTCTACTTCCACCTGCTACTGGATGAAGTCTATAGGATGGGATAAAGTTAGTCTTCAATCTCATTACCAGGGGACGACGTTTAAGGTAGCCTCTCCTCTGTTGCTTAGATCATTAATTGTTGTCATCTTTGTAGATCTTCAGACATTTTCTTAGTGCCTGAATTCTCTTTAAACCTATAATGTCTCCCTCTATTATGATATTTCTCAGCTTGCTCTCTTCTATTCTTCCCCCAACTCAAACTTCCTGCTCTCTCATGTCCTCATCACAACTCCTCTTCTAGCCTTCTCATTCTCCTAGCTTCCTCTCCCCTCCTGCCATGCTCCCAATTTGCTCAGGAGATCTTTTCCCTTGTCCATTCTCAGTGGGACCATGTATGTATCTCTTAGACTCCTCCTTGTTTCTTAGCTTTTTCTGGTGTTGTGGGTTGTAGGCTGGCAATCCTTTGCTCTATGTTTAGAATCCATATATGAGTGAGTACATACCATGTTTGTCTTTTTGTGACTGGGTTACCTCTCTCAGAATGTTTCTTCTAGTTCCATCCATTCCATGCCTGTGAATTTCAAGATACCATTGTTTTTTCCACTGAGTAGTACTCCACTGTGCACCACATTTTCTCCATTCATTCTTCAGTTGTGGGACATCTAGGTTGCTTCCAGTTTCTGGCTATTACAAACAATGATGCTATGAACATAGTTGAACATATGTCCATGTTGTATGAATGTGCATTCTTTGGGTATATTCCAAAGAGAGAAATTGCTGCATCTTGAGGTAGACTGATTCCCATTTTCCAGAGAAACAGCCATACTGATTTCCAAAGTGGGTGTACAAGTTTGCACTCCCACCAGCAATGGAGGAATGTTCTTTTTCTTCACATCCTCTCAGCATAGACCATCATCGGTGTTTTTGATTTTAGCCATTCTGGCTGGTATAAGATGGTGTCTCAGATTTGTTTTGAATTGCATTTCCCTGATGGTTACAGATGTTGAACACTTTCTTAAGTCTCAGCCATTTTACATTCCTCTACTGAGAATTCTCTATTTAATTTTGCAGCCTATTTTTTAATTGGATTGTTTGGTGTTTTGGTGGCTAGCTTCTTGGGTTCATTGTATATTTTGAAAATCAGCCCTCTGTCAAATGTGGGGCTGGTGAAGTTCTTTTCCCATTCTGTGGGCTGCCGTTTTTGTCTTGTTGACTGTATCCTTTGCCTCACAGAAAGTTCTCAGGGTCAGGAGTTCCCATTTATTAATTGTTAATCTCAATGTCTGTGCTACTGGTGTTATGCTCAGGAAGATGTCTCCTGTACTAATTCCTACAAGGCTACCTCCCAATTTCTCTTCTAAGAGGTTCAGTGTGGCTGGATTTATGTGGAAGTCTTTGATCCATTTGGACTTAAGTTTTGTGCATGGTAATGGATCCATCTGTAATCTTCTACATGTCTGCATCCAGTTATGCCATTTGTTGAAGATGCTTTCTTTTTTCTATCGTATAACTTTAGCTTCTTTGTCAAAACTCACGTGTTCGTAGGTATGTGGGTTAATATCAGAGTTTTCAATTAGATTCCATTGACCTAACTGTCTATTTTTGTGCCAATACCAATGTGTTTTCAGTACTATGACTCTAGAACAGAGCTTGAAGTCAGAGATGGTGATGCTTGGGGCTCAACCTGCATTCCCAGTGAGTTGTCTGTCATGGGCCCCTTGTTGTTCATGACACCGGTTTTAACAGTTGATTATGGAGGATCCACTCTAGAATGGTGATTCACCTGGTGTTTGGTACTTTGGCATTTTTATCCTTATGTACCACTCCACCCGCCATCCATAGATCTTACAAGTTTATCAAACCCTCATATTATCTCTTTCAACTGTCATGATTTTCTAATAGTATCTACAGGCCAGGTAAAAGCTATGTTCAATGATATGCTGTATCACCCGAATCAAAGAATCATTATGATGTAAGGTGAAGAAAGAGAGTCTTTTCTTAATGGGTATATGGCAAAGTATCACTGTGAAGAGGGAAATACTTTTGTACCCAACATCTGCCAGAAGACATATAGAAATAGTTTAACTCCAAAATTCACTATGAATTGAATATATGTTCTTTAAACCTACCATGCTGTGTGCATTGCACAAGTACTAAGTCTTACCATTGATTACAGGGTGCTAACTTTCTAGCAGGCCATGTGAAAAATTGTCTTCTTAGTAAATTTGTCCAAAACTACACTGACACTTTGTGGCTTAAGAAAAAAATTTCATTTCTTTCACTGAATTCTATAGACAGGTGATTTGTCTCTGCTCATTGTCCTAGGCCCAGGTGTCCTTGCTTTTGTGTCACTTGTTAGCTTTTATATTAGTTTTCTTGATTTTAGCTGTACTCTCCATTTTGTCAAGATGTTTCCTAGTCTAAAACATCCTAGGTACTCGAAATGTCCTCTAGGATATCACTCATTCAATAGATGGAGAATGCTCACTTGTTCTCACAGCAGAAAGTAAAGTCTAAGAGGACAAGAGAATGTGTGTAAGCCTATTGAGGAATTAGAACCAACAAAATATCACTTCTATTTAATTCTATTGGGTAATCAAGTCATAAGGACAACTAGAGGCAAGAAGTTGGCAGATCTCAGATTTTGATAGGTGAAGGTACTAAGTCATACTGCTAAGGAGAGTGATATAGAAAAACATATTTTTTGGCCACTAGTGAAATCCATCTATCAAAGTTAGCAAAAATATCATAGAGTGTTGTGAGACACAAAGAATAAAGACAGGCTAATCTATGAACCCAGAAAAAAGAAGGGATGAGAAAGAGGAAGGGGCCCAAGAGAAGATCAGGAAAAGGTTCAGATTGTGTTGATTTGAGAGTAGGTGGGCTTCTAAACCTGGCCAGTGAAGATGATGGCTACATTTTTACTGAAATGTCTTTGTCGTGTGGCTGGAGAGATGACTCAACAGTTAAATGTGTTTGCTGCTCTTATAGAGGACCTAAGTTTGATTCACAGCACCCAGCTCCAGGAGATCTGATACCCTCTGTGGTGATTTGAAAGAGAATATTCCCTATAGGCTCATGTATTTGAACATTTGGTCTTAGGCAGTGACACTGTTTGGGAAGGTTTAGGAGGTATGGCCTTGCTAGAGGAATATGCCACTCCCACAACCCAGCTAAGGAAATCAGAGCAAAAGAGACTGAGATAAATCATTTTTTGTTTCACATTTCACAGACACAAATAATGGGAAATGGAAAAGGTTGCTCTTATATATTCATTACATTTGTTAGACCTGGCACAAAAGAAATTCCATAGCAGCATGCTTTAAACACCAGACTTATTTTTCAGTTCATGAATATAAGATCAAGATACCAGAAAGATTGGTTTCTTCAAAGATCTGGCTCCTTAGCTTGTATATAGCTATGTCCTCTTGTGTCCACACACATGACCTTCCCCAGTGTGTATGTCTGTGTTACTGTCCTCTCCTGTAAACTTCTGTCATTAGATTAGGGCCCACTATATTTTTTTTGGTAAACACTTATCTCTAATTCAGTCACATTAGGAGGGACTGTGGGTTTGAGCTTCAACATATGAATCAGTAGGAAAGCAGACTTTGGTCCTTAAAAACTTGTTTAGATAAGGTCAAAGGTATATCTGGAACCTCAGAATTTTTCTGTGAATTTTTTGTCTTTCAGCTCTTATCTAAAGTGTGTTTCCCTTTGTTCAGTCTCTTGTTACTTCTAACAAGCATGGTTGCTCTTAGTGGAATCACTTGCCTATATTCTGCATGATTCATTCCCTAATTCCTTACTGATGTTTCCAAGATCAACAAGAAGATTCAGGTAACTAAGAGCCCTTGGGCAAAGCACAACCAAGTAAACAAATGGATCTGGGAGCTATTGTAACTTGTGAGGATATTATCTTTAAGTGAGTTGGGGAAATTATTATTGCTCACTTGTTATACTTACCCATATTATCTGCTCTGAGAATGATCAGGACCAGAGCCATTATTTTGATAATGCTTTTTTAATTAATAGGAAAATAACTTCTTGTAATTCATCTGCTTCTTTGAGGACCTGATCCCACCAAAATGGCAGGTATCTGAATGCTCACCTGCAAGTTCTCTCTTACAGACAGATCTGGAATCAGAGAGGAGGAGAAGCCACTGAAACAAGGCAAGCCCTATGTAAGGAAGACTTAATGTAGGAGACAAGAAGCAAAACTCCAAGGGGTGAATGAGATCTCAGTCAGGGCAGGATTCTTTCTTCTCTATGTCCATGAGAGCAGATAGTGATTGGAAAAGCACTGGTTGAAAATACTTGGTCTGTTACTTGTCTCTAGCCCTTGCAAGGTAACTGAAATCTTGTTTTGCCACCCACAATTTGAGCTATAAAACATCTGATTCAAAAGGAGGGTTTGAACAAAAGGTTATCTGAATTCTGGACTCAAATTCAATAGTTTGAATTCTGAAGACCTTATTTTCTTTTCTTTTTAAAATGTTTTTATTTATTCTCTGAGAATGTCATAGCATTCATATGGATTTTATTATTTCCCCTTTCCCAGCTCCTCCTACATCCTTCCCCACCTTCTTCCCCTCCCAAATTCATGTTCTTGTTCTATATTAAAAAGACCAGAACAAAACACACATGCAAACAGAAAATTGTATCTGATCTGTGTTAGCCAACTACTCTTCAGCATGGAACCTGCCTGGCATGTAATTGTTATACCCTGTGTCAACCCATTGAAGAAAACTGATTTTCTTCTCACAGCAGGTAACACTTGCTAATAGCTTCTTGGGTTTTGGATGGGAATCTGTGCCTACTTTTCTTCTTCACTGCTGACACTTTGACTGGCTTGAGCTTGTGGATGTCTTGTGCATATTGTCACAGTCTTTGTGAATTTGTATGTTCATCAATCCTTTTGTGCCTAGATTACACTATTTCCATGGAGTCATCTATCACCTCTGGCTTTTACAATCTTTCAGCCTTTTTCACATGGGCTCCCAAGTCTTGAAGGGGTGTGTGTGATATTGAAATAGCATTTAGGACTGAGTGCTTCAAATTCACTGTACACATTGGTCAGTTTGAATACTCCCCTTTTAGTTTTTACCTCAAGCTGATTTTAAATTTCTTCAATTGTCTTGTTCCTCTTCTAGAAATTAGTGGTGATAAAAGGGACATTCTCATAGGGCAGGGGACTAAATATATAAACACGTCAGGTGCCATTATGGTATAGCAAACACCAAACAGATATTTGCTCTCACAAACCCAGGTATTGTAAACATAATGTTTTCTGTAATGGGTAGAAGTAAAAAAGAAATTGGTGTAAGTTACACAGTCTTCATTATCAGACATTGAAAAATGGAAGGTCAGTGAGTGAATGGAAGTTGCTCATAGTACAGAGCAAGTTATCTCCAAAGGTACAGCTGAGTTATAGAGATCAACCTAAGTCTAGAATTTGTATTTATTTAGATACCAGATTATTTTCTAATGGGGTGGTTTCAGTGAATGGGACAGTGGGACAATCTGGGAAGAGTCAGTGAAGAACTCTAATTAGAATATATTGTATAGAAAACCCATTTTCAATAAAAAATAAACAGAATTTTTCACAGAAGAGAGTGACATTGAAATACCCATCTCATTCCAAGCTTACATACATCTAGAAACAAAGCTATTTACTGCAGTGCAGTTAGGACAGACAGCATTACAGAAGCAGCAAATGGTGACATATTAGTATCTCATTGGCAAAAGAGTGGCCCCACCAACACACCAAAACATTTCACTTTTCTATGAACCCCTAGGCAGCCTTGGTTCACAGATGAAGACAATGAGGCTAAAACAGATAAAGTGACAACAGAAAGGTTGCATGCAATATAAGGCATCTCAGATGAGGTTTAGTCTATCTCTGAAATGTTCTGACTCTGGCTGCTTTTTAAAGGAAAAAGGCCCTATTTATGTCTTCTCTCCTTTGCCAGACCATCTCAGCTACTGCACCATAGATGCCCCAAAGACTGATAAAGTCTTCTCTTCATTTTTCTCATCTCTATACTTGTACAGGGATAGAAATGATCAATAACTTATTCCTCTTTTGTTCATGACTGAGGATGTGTCACATGCTGATTTTTCCCCTTGTCTGTTACTTTTCCTGCACAATCATATAAACTGTCTTGGTCAGTATTCTATTGCTGTAAAGAGGCACCAGGATCATGACAACTCCTACAAAGTAAAGCATTTAATCAGAGATGCCTTAGAATTTAAGAGCTTTAGTTCATTGTCATCATGACAGTGAGCATAGTGACAGGCAGGCAGACATGGTGCTGTAGAAATAGTTGAAATTTCTATAAGTTTTATTTCTATATCTGCAAGCAGCACAAAGAGAGAGAGACACTGGGACTGGCCTGGGCTTTTGAAACCTCAAAGCCCATCCCCATCAAAACACTTCCTTCAACAGGGCCACCTCTATTCCAATAAAGCCATACCTCCTATCCATGTCTGGCAGTGCCACTCTCTAATGATCAAGCCATCAGACTCCTGAGCCTATGGAAGCCATTCTTATTCAAACCTCCACATACATTCAGGTCATTTTCCATTGTGCCTTCACCTCTGGTTGATGATTGTTTCATTTATATCACAGACTAAGATGTACATTGGTGACTAAGTCAATTAATGTAATCATTTGAGACCTGTGTTAGGCATAATAGGCAGGACTGTTGTCCTATTGTTTAGAAAACTGAGGTTAGAAAACTGAGACCCAGGGAATCAAACCCAGTATCTACTTTGTGTCCGAAATAATTTATATAAATTAGCAAGAATCTGGCTGCTGCTCAAGCTCTCGCCATGTTATAATGGGACAAATGAAAATGCCATTGTTTGTGTGGGGTCATTTTCAGGAAGAAAGCTTGGAATAGAATGTGCCATTATTAAAAATGTTATGAGTTGGTTTTGCTTATGTTTGTTATGCTTAAAAACCAAATGTCAAGACTTGCATAGTAGTAGACACTTGTAATTTTAGCACTTAGAATGTGGGGAGACAGGAGGATATGGAGTCCAAGGTCATCCATGGATAAATAGATAGTTACAAGTCAGCCTGGGTTATATGAGGCCCTGGTCTCAAAGCAATAACAAAACATTCATTCTATCATCTTCTCTCCAAGCAAACCAATAGTTTGTTTAATTTCCACTGATAAGTCATGAAACCTAGCCACAGAAACCTCTTGTGGAGAATTATGCAAATGCCAGACACTAGCTTGGAGACAGCAACACCATAGCAAGGAAATTTCCTCTTTTATTTTCCCCCTTACAGGGAATTATAGATTCTTCGATTTGATAGGACACTTGAAGACTGTCTCAGCAAATGCTCTTTGTTTACAGTATGGAAGTGGAGCACAGAAACACTGAGTGTGTCAGAGTATCATATATATAATTATGCCTAAATCCCAGAATCATAACCCAGCATGTGCAGATAGCAAAGGGATCCCATTAGCTCCAGAGAAGAAAAACCTTCCTAACAGTGTGAACACAATCCTCATCAGGGATGTGATTCAGAGAAACTGAGGACTATACCAGGTAGCTCATATATTGAATGGGAAGAGAGTCATGTGTGAGCTCTTTCATGTGCTAGGGACAAATTCAGAGTTGAAATAAATGTTCTATAAGATCTTGTCTATCACTATTACTGCAGTTGATGGGTACTTTATTAGCAAAACAGATTAATGTAACTTCATTCTAAAGTCATTGCAGATACCATTATCTCTGTCTTATAGATAAAAAAACAGGTTTAAAGAACTCAAATTTCCATCACCATTCCCCATTGGAGGCACTTGGACTGGTTGCCATACGCCCCCTGCTACTTTCTTCCCTCAATGGACCTGCATTCCAACGCGTGTTCTGGGTCTTATTTCAGCACTGCTTAAGCATTTTGAATCATTGTCACATACATATATGAATAAATGCATATTTCTACTAGATAGGTAGGTAGATATATATATATATATAGATAGATAGATAGATAGATAGATAGATAGATAGATAGATAGATAGATGGAACATGAAAACATGGCCACAAAATTAATTGGAAATTAATATTTGGAGTTAAATTCATTGGTTCACTTTCCAAGCTCTGCTATTTGTGTTCGTTGAGAATGTTTATTGACATTTTGATGTCTGTGACATTGCCTCTATATTACTGCATACATGGAAAGCTAGAGAAAATATAAAACATAACCAACAGTTCTAGTCCCGTAAGTAAGTTTCATGAAGTGCTGGATAGTATCATTAGTTACTTTACTCATGTGG
This sequence comes from Cricetulus griseus, assembly GCF_003668045.3. Classification (NCBI taxonomy): domain Eukaryota; kingdom Metazoa; phylum Chordata; class Mammalia; order Rodentia; family Cricetidae; genus Cricetulus; species Cricetulus griseus. Next base: position 111,079,723 of record NW_023276807.1, read on the forward strand.
TAGGTCATTGTGACCTCCTTCCAAACTGTGCTTATTAAGACCCTATAACAAGCCAACATGACTTGAGGGGTACAGGGTTGGAGCTTAAAGGTCCAGAGAATTTAGTGAAAAATGAGTTGGGACTACTTTTGGGTAAGTAATTGACGAGAAGACTGGACTAGGGTATTTATTTTTAATTTCCTTCCTTCCTTCTTACCATCCTTCCTTTCTCTGAAAATCTGGTATGGACTCATGTTAAGAATTGGAACAGATACATGGAAGGATAAGTCATGTCTGAGTCCCTTAGGAAATGCTGGCTTGGAGGTCATTGGCCTAGGTTAAATCATTTATCTCATGATGCTCTTCATTTGTAAGTGAAGAACACCAGCCATCCTAGGTAACTGTAGATTTTCTTACTTACTTTTTACTCACTTTACCTGACCAGGAACTTATCTGATGCTAGATATCATGTCTAAACATTCTTTTAGAGCAGTGTCTCTCAATCTGTGGGTCACAACCCCTTTGGGGGTTCTGTATCAGATATCTTGAATATCAGACATTTACATTATGATTCATTACAGTATCAAAATTACAGTTTTGTAGTAGCATCAAAATAATTTTATGGCCAAGGTCACCACAAGATACAGAACTCTGTTAAAAGGTTGCAGCACTAGGAAGGTTGAGAACCACTGTTCTACAGCCAAGGTAATACATTAATTAAATTGGGGATGGCACTGTCACTCATATAGAAATAGACTTTCTCAGGCAAATCTGGAGAGCTAGATTTGATTTGGCTGTAGGTGCAAAGATCGTTTTCATAGGCTGATTCTTCATGATTGACATGCCTAAATCCTACTCATGATTCATATATTAGCTGCCCAGACATTTAAAATAGACAAAAATATACTTAAATCATGAAGACAAGATTATTTTATGCCCCAGCTCAAAGTTCTCTCTGAAAACAAATACACAAACAAACATCATCAAAAAATATTAGGGAAAAATCAAGAGTACTAGTTTAGTTTAAGATGTTTGTCAAATACTGTAATGAAGACATGGGTTCAAATTGATGATTGGGATGAAAATGAGACAGGAAAATGGGGGAAGCCAAGAAATGGTATTAATTGATTGAGACTTAAACGTTTATGGGTATCTGGTGGAATACTGTAGGATATGCCTTAGAAATGTATGTGCAAATGCTAGACTTGGGAATTCAGCTGCTCAATGCCTATTCTTAAATAGTTGAGCATTGCCTAAGTTACAATAAACCTCTTGTCTGTGCAACCGGCCCTGACAATAACTAAAGCACATATCTATGGTAACTTAAGCATGTATCAAGTATCAAGCATTCTTATGGAAAGTAGCATGGAGAGTAACAAGATGCTAACATCATGGATGGAGGTCTACCTACATCCACAGGTGAATTGAATTAGATGAGGGGGATTTAGAAGAGCATTTCATGGCCTCAATGGATTGCCACTCATACCCTAACTACTTCTCTTCTCCTTTCCTCATTATGCTCTAGCATTTTACTCCTCTCCATAACTGCTAAAGAGATCTCTACATCAGGGCTTACCTTTATTTGATAATGTTGTCACAGCAAAGTACCACAAGTTTGTCTTAAACAATAGTTTTTTATTCCTTCATGATTTTTGAGGCTTGAAGTCTGAGATTAGGTTGAAAATGGAATTGGTTTCCTTCAAGTCATATCTTTATAGACACATTACTTTCTTTCACTGTCTTCACAGACTCTTCCCTTGTGTGTCTTTGCATGTCTATCCTCATAAGGAAGCCAGTCTTATTAGATTAGATTACCTTCAATGTCAGTGAAACACAATTCATCAATTTAACTTAATAGTCCTATGTTCTGGCACAGTCACAGTCTTATGCACTGGGGGTTAAGGTATTAACAGAAAATTTTGGAGAGACAATTCAGCCCATAACAGAAACTGTAATTTGAATTATTTTCCCTGGAAAATTTATTCTTCTTGCATGTCTATCCCTTGTCTGCCTGCATTATGGTCTCTAGGTCACTGAGTGATAGTGTTAAGATAGAAACTTTGTTTTCTATTATTCTTCCCAGTTTCTCTCATTTCTATAGTTGTTTCCTGATAGTTTCCAACACTAAACTTTAAAACATACTCAGACAAGTGTATGCCTATCTTTATTTTGTACCTTTCTTAATATAGATTATTATCCATGGAGAAGCTAATACCCTATTTGTTTATTGACATACCTTAAGAACTTCCAGCAACTGTACTGGGATGTAAACATCTGTTCTGTGAATGGAAATGAGTGGCTAGATGAAACACAACACTCTCTATTGAGTTTCCCTCATCACTTCCTCTTCATTTTCCACTGCATTTATCTTTAGGTCCTGGCATTTTTCAGTTTATAGCACTGTCTGTCATGAATCTCACAGGACACTGACACTCACTCCATTTGCACTTTAGAACCCAAGGAATCTGTGTCTCCCTAGATCCTCAGCACATGTACAGGAAATGAGTATGCATATAATAATTAATCTTCCAATAATACTGATCAATATGCCATACTGATACTTTCATTGTGGCTCATATAAGAAATCATTTTTACAATTTAGTAGCAGGATAAAAATTTAATTTTGCTCCTTGATGAATTTGGCCACATGCACTTTGCCTCTGAAGAAAATTACATTAAAGTTTCATTTTGGCTTTAGGTGCAAGGACTTACACAGCCAAATCTAACACATAATTAAAGCACCATTATTAACACTTCTGGTTAAAATGTCTACTATTTCCACCTTCCCATAGTTTTGAGCTGTTTTATGGCTAGAATCATTAGAATTTCCATTGCTTTGTAAGTGACTCTCAATGCAGTTGAAAAGGTGGTAAAAGTGTAAATAAAGTGAATATATTCAAAAGTGTGACAGCAGCTGCATAGCAGATCTCAAGCTGCAGTGTTAAGTGGAAGTGAGTGAACCCAAGACCTGGAGAGCTTCATAAAGAGGTGGAGAGTCTGCCTGGAGCACTGCATGTTCTTAAGTCCAGGAAAATGATGAAATGTTGGAGAGTTTGGGATCTCTATGTTGGAGTTGTGAGGATGGACAGACAGAATTAACCGATACAGTGAATTTCTAAGAATCTCTTTGAAATATACTTAGAAGTTGTATATAAATTGGAGCTAAGTACCATCCTTAAACATCATAACCCTTTGAATATCAGGCAATTGCAAGGTCCCCATGGCTTAGCTGTTGATTTTATTGCTTAATTTTGCATTCCCCCTTCCTCCTTAGAGTCATAAAATTTTACAGGCACATGGGAGTCTATCCCAGAGATTGCATATCTAGACTTTTAGAGTAGTATTGATGGATGTGCTCTATAATATATGTTATTGTGATATTATACATAGGTTTACATTTCCTTGAGTCTAAAGTTTACTTTAATTCTCACAAAGGTGTCTAAATATAGCAACTTCCTTCTGCCTTCCTAATTGAAAGGTTACTCAGGGTGTGACTTTACATTTAGGGGGATGAAACATGAAGCCCTACATGGAAAGTAGTTTTCCTGAGGGTACAGTCCAAGTGATGTTATAGTTGGAAAATAAATTATACTTGTTTACTACTTCTCTTTTTTAAAAAAATATGTGTGTATGTACTTATGTATATATGTATGTACTCATTTATGTGTATGTATGTTTAAATGTGTATGTGTGGAAATTTGTGCACCTATAAGTGAGTGCCTGAGGAGTCCAGACATAGGATCCAGTCAGATTCCCTGGGGCTGGAGTTATAGGTGGTATGACATGCTTAATCCCTCTGTCTCTGTCTCTGTCTGTCTCTGTCTCTGTCTCTCTGTCTTTCTGTGTCTCTGTCTCAGTCTCTGTCTCTGTCTCTCTGTCTCTCTGTCTCTCTGTCTCTCTCTCTGTCTCTCTCTCTCTCTCTCTCTCTCTCTGTGTGTGTGTGTGTGTGTGTGTGTGTGTGTGTGTGTGTGTTTGGTGGGTGGAGGAGAGAGATAAATGTAAAGCAAGTGTGGGGAGAGTTGAGTTAATGTGAGGCAATAAGATAACTCACTCCCTGCAGTAACATAGTGAGGTTGTGGTTGGAGGTGCTAAAGGAAAGAGTTTAGTATTTAGGAGATTATCCCCACCACCTGAATAAAGAATGGAATAACAAGGAAGAGATTGTAGATCGGGGAATCAGTTAAAAAGCCCTGGCAACTAAAGGCCCAGGGAGAGTGAAGAACATGTGATGCAGAAAGATGGGGACATTTACAGATATTACCATTATGGTATCAACTTAATTCTGAGATGGTAGATAAAGCAAACATAGAAGATCTGTTGCCTACTTCAAGACACAGGTCAAGGCAATCATTAACTTGATGGAGTAATGGGATACCTATACATTCTAGCCCAGCCCTATTTCTAGACCTGAATATTGGAGTGTTTCTAAAGTAAATAAGATCTTGGGTTAGAGTAGTCAAGTAGATGGCTATTGCCAGCATAGGTGGCATCACACAAGCTGATAGGGTCTGCATAAAACATAATTGTAGAGGAAGGCTTCATCTGCTTTGTATTTGAACACGAGCTGGGTATTGACCTTGGACAGCTAGTACTCCCCATTCTGGCATATTCAGGCTGGGATTAGAACCCATACTATCAGTCTTCTGGATATCATTGTACCATACAACAGACTTTCTTGGAGATCTACAGTTTGTAGAGGCCAGATTACAAGATGTCTCCCCCACAATCCCATATGTTTTAGGGTTTCTCTTGCTGTGAAGAGACACCATGACCATGGCGATGTTTACAAAGGAAAAGATTTAATTGGGTGACTTTCAGTTCGGAGGGTTCAGTCAATTATGTTGATTGTGGAACATGGTGACATGCAGGCAGATTGCCTGGAGAAGGAGCTGATATGCAGGCAAAAGGAAGTAAACTAAGACACTTGGCATGGCTTGGGCATATATGAGACTTAAAAGCCTGCTAGCACAGTGACATACTTCCTCCAACAAGGCTAAACATACTCTACTAAAGTCACACCTCCCTATAGTGTCATTCCCTATGAGCTTATGGGGACCAATCCCATTCAAAGTACCACAACATTTGAGCTAATGCTTAACACTAAATAAAGGTACTCATATATTAGTATTATATGCAATGCTCCTTTATATATATATATATATATATATATATATATATATATATGTATATTTGTCATGTGTCCTCTATGTATATATGTATGGAAGAATGTATATAAGTATGTATCTGCCATCTTAGCATTAATTAACTAATATATTTCCCTCTGGATACATCTGGTTAATACACAATTGTTCTGGTCACTTGTAGCAGTAGGTAGCTCTCTGTGTGTGACTGAACATCATTGGCCTATCTTACTTCAATCCTTACAACCTTACATTCACCTTTCATGTGGAGGCAGAGAGTAAGAAAGACAGAACACATTTCTTGCCTGAACATGGATCCTGTATACATGTAATTGGTGAGAATCAGTCAATTGACCAGTATGCAAAGGTGTGAGCCTATAGGAAGCACAGAAATATGGAGGAGCTGTTTGCCAGATCCAGTGTGAGGTCCTGTGTGAAAACTGCTTGTATCAGACAGAAACCAGAAAAGTTTGTGGCTGAATGTGTGTGCTGGCATTTCAACACTGGGAACCATTTCTGGACCCCAAAACTCAGAGTGACAGTGTATCATGATTGGAGGAGGCAGCTAAGAAAGAGGACTGTGTCACCATCTCTCAGTAATACCTACATATTTAGAACTTGTCAAGGGATTCATGATTTCTGGGGTCAGAGTCCTCATGGTCCAATATTCTCTGGAAGCACACCTCCAGATACCTCTATAAGTGGGCTTCACCAATGTGTATACTTCAGAATCTAGTGAAGTTGATATTAACCATAAGAGAGGGGAAAGGGATCAGAAACATTTTAAGGCTTTCTTTACCTTATCAGAAGGAGTAGTCATTGCCATAAGTTGAAACAAATATGAAATAAAATTGCCTCGATAGATGGGAATGAGTTGCAGAAAACAACCAACCATTCTATTATAATGAGCATGGCGGGGTAGATTTCCCTAGGAGCCTTTGTTAATAGAGAATTGAGTCTCAGTATACTTTGACTCATGCACATACCATATAAATTGTCAGGGCCATGGTGCTCTCTGGAGGCTTATTGTTTCCTCATCAATTTCTTCAATAAACAGTGAGTGTCTTGTCAGGGTCAGAAAAAAGATACCAGTAGGAGGCCTGTGAATTTTTTCTGTGTAGTATGCCTGGCAACCCATACATATTGCCTGTGGCTACTTCCACTGCAACACAGAAGGCTTGTAAATTTTCAGCATTTGACTACAAACTCTGAAATATTTATGGTCTCACCTATATAGAAAAGGTTTTCTCACTACTGGCCTACTGGAAAGTAGATTGTTTGGAATTTTCATCCAGATTATCTTTTGTGTTTTGTAAAATCCTGGTCATGTTGGATTTCCAACTTCCAATGTGGCCACTTTTTGATGGCTTTCTTCAATTCTTTGTTGTCATTGTTGTTGGTAAATGATCCATGACTCTGGTAGATGCTTGTGTAGAACCATAGTCTTTAATTTCACAGTGCAGATCATGGTTGTACTAAGCATTCCTTCTCATTCTCTTGGTGCTAATTTAACCAGCATCTGCCTTTGTTCACTTATTTATTTATTGTTTTTATGTCCAGACTGCAGTTTCCACCCTCTTTTCCTTCCACTCCCTCCGTGTACCCTCCCCATGCACTCCTCCTCTGTTTCTCTTCAGAGTGTCAGCCAGCCACAATATATCAAGTTGCAGGGAGACTAGACACTTCCTCTCCTATTAAGGCTGGATAAGGCAATCAGGGGTGCATTCCTAAGCTATGTTCTGGACACTATTCTTTAACATTTATGCACATATTCCCTCATTTAATTCTGAAAAATAGTATGTGGTAGATGTGTTACTATCCTCAATGTCTTTGTGATGGTCTAGGGACATAGTGAAATTAAATAGCCTCAAGACCATTTAAAATAGAGATGAAATCAGGATTTGAATCAGAATAATTTGGCTTTTTCCTATGCAGCTGATGGACTATGAAATATATTTACTGGGTAAAGAATTACGAGGGTCAGTGATATTCCAGCAGGATGGACAGAGAACTATGTACATGGAAATGACCAGGCATATGTCATTTTGTGGGATCAAAGGAAATATTTTATACTCAGTGTCATAGAGTAAAACAGAAGCACACATATCCTTTCTTTTTCATTGTCACCTCTTGTAGCTAAGAACTAACCTCCTGTAATGCTCTGCATACCATCTCAGGGCTGAAATTCTGATCTGTGTATTTGGAGTCACATCTGCTCAAAGCAATTCTCCCCTTTAACCCCTTTCCCTGTCCACAAGAGTCTATTAAGTGGCTGGAAGCATCAGCGCAGTGAAAACAGCAACTTGGGCAGAAATGGAGCCCCAAAACCCTGGAGATTCACCCATCATGGAACTAGATGGCTCTTTGGCTTACAGCTCCTTTCCAGCTACAGCAATCTTGTAAATTCAGCACAGTATGGCCATGAGGGTACACACTATTTTATTTTTCAATCAAACATAGTACCATCAAGGATTACTTAAATGAATCACTATCAACACTTCTTCAGTAACTTATGCAGGAAGTTTTCCTGTCATGTGACCTTCAAGATTCTCTCATTTTGATTTTCTCATTTCGAGTTACTTCAGATGTCACCACTGCCAGCCCTTAGGCCATGCTCTGCTGGCAGAAAGTCAGTCTCTATTTTTAGATATACAACAGTCCCTCCATCTGTGTTCTAGCTATCTATGGTTTCAGTTAATGTCTGTCAGACACACTCAAAATATTAAATGGGAAACAAGCAATTCATAAGTTTTAAGTTATATACCATACTGGGTGTGAGTAGGATGATAGGCTCTTGTGCTTAACTGCTCTGTACCACTGTGAATGTGAATAATTAATTGTCTAGTGTATCCATGCTGTACATGCTGCCCACACACCAATGCTTCTGTACTCATCTTTGTTATCATGTGTTCTGTTGTAGTGTCACATAACTATTGTTTAAGCAACCCTTCCTTTACTTAATATTCCAAAACAGAAGAGTAGTGCCACGGTCAATTCAGATATGGTAAAAATAGAAATTCTAAAGTACTCCCTTTAGGAAAAGATGAATCTGAGATAAGAACTTGAGAGAAAATGGAATAAGAGAATTAGGAGTGAAACAGAGAAAGAGAAATATTCATGATTCCCATGACATCTGTATGACTTTCATGATTTCCTATTGTTATACTTACTCTGTTTTATGACCCATTATTGTTAATTTCTTGTTCATCACACATTAATCTACACTACAGGTAGCATGCATGTTTTATAGGTAGCAGCCAGCTTTGTACTATTCTTGCGAAATTCCTTAAATAATAAACTAATAAAGGAGAGTTTATTTGGTGTGGTCTTACTGGTTTCAGCCCAGGGTAAGTTGGCTCTGTTGTTTTAAGGTCTGGGGTGAGGAAGAAATCCATGGTGAGAGTGAGTCAAGGAAGAAATATTTTTTGATGACTGAGCAGCAACAAAAGAAAGAAGGAGCGGTATGCCAGTATCCCCTCCAGTGTATATCACTAGTGACTTAGTGATAAGTCCATCCACTGAGCCTTATCCTACAGTTTCTACTTCCTCATTGTGACATAATCTGGTGACCAATCCTTTAATATATTAGATTAGGTCTTGGAATATGTCCCATATATGTAATGAGGGACCATTATATGTGCACTCTTATGACTCAAGTTTTAAGTAGCCAATATCTAGCTCAGGGATGGTAGGCCAGAGGTGGGTGGTTGTTTTACAGTACTCATGTTTTCTTACTTGCAGATTAACAGTCTACTTCTGTGCTTCTCTAGACTGACCAGAGCTGTGAGACCAAGAAACTAGGTTCTGGCTGGCCTAGGACATGCAACACTGCCCTTCTTGCTTCTATTATCTTTAACTTTTCAAAATAGTGTGGCTTTTAGCAAATAGCCCTTTACTTTTCCACATGAGGAAACCTGATTTTGTCAGTGAACACCTCTATGAATTGACAACTTTGAGACAGCAGCCACAGAGACATGGATTTTGACAATCCACCTTCTTTCTGGAACAAAGCTGTCTAAAGATAGTGCCACTTCAATAAGATTGCTTTCTACCCTTTACCATCATACCTGGAAAAACCCTAATCTCATAGTGTTTCCTATACATTATATGGATTTAAATTTTGGCAGGAATATGTGATGTGTAACTTTCTCAAGACTAGGTAGGACAAAAAGAATTTTGTAGCCAGAGAGATGATCTCCATGCTTATTTGGAAGCACACAATTCTGGCCCCAGTAATTTATTAAAAATTAATTTAAAAATAGTAACAGTGTAATTTTAATCAAATCCTAATTGCTCCATATTTGAAATTGGAGTCTCTCAAAGCTTTGGGTATAACCAAACCTAGTTTATCTGTTTAGGTTTGAAAAACAAGATATGAATGGAGTCTTAAATAAAAGCATTTTATAAATTAGTATTCCACATTTATATTTATTAAATTTTTGAGGTATTACATGCTAGATTAAACACACCTTACTGATACTGTTCTTTAGATGATTATATTACTCAAATAACAGTAGCGATTAATGTTTATCTTCTTGACCAGGCTAAGAAAACCTAGATAACTGGGAAAATATTATTTTGGTCTATGTCTGTAATGGTGTTTGTGGATGAGACTAGCATTCCAATCAGTAGTTGATGACAATCAATCCTCATTAGTGACGGTTAACATCATTAGATTTTGACAACGGAAAAGATCAAGGTGTGGAGGAAGGGCAGATTCTTCTGGAGTTGAAACATCTATCTGATTTATCATTGGACACTGGGCGCCTTAGTCTCCAATATCCAAACTCTGGTACTTTATGAGTTTCTCCTTAACATCTCTATGTACATTTGATTGATACTGTTAAATTTCCTGGGCCATGATTCACAACTGAATTTCTCAGATTCTAAATCATGTGAACCAGTTCTCATAATAAATTTCCTTTGACATACATATCTACCACTTACATACCACATATTTGTAATTGGTTCTGTTTTGTGAAATCTGGATAATCCAAATATCATTATTATTTGAAGAAAAAGTAAATGATTAAAAGAAAGTATATATCTAATGAACAGGAAATAATTTAAACAAATTTTCTATTCCCTCTCAAGGCAGAGTGAAAAGAGGTGTCCAATCATCATTTATAATTTGGATATTGTGTTTGCCATGGGCATCACTCTACTACAGACATACTTACCCATCTGAGCTCCTTGTTTAGTCTGTTCACAATACATAGGAAACTTGGAGCAGTCTATATATCCACTAAGTGATAAATGGATAATGAAAGTGTGGTACATATACATCATGGAATTTTATTCAGTTGTAAAGAAAATTAAGTTACAAAAATAGGTAAATAGAGTTGGGAATTTTTTAACTGACTGAAGTAACACAGACCCAGAAATACAAATACCCTGTTCTTTCTCATATGGGGATCCTAGCATGAAGTGTATAGATCTGTGTTTAAATTGGAATAACACCTGTAGAAATAATGAAACTAGAAAGTAGCCATTGTGTGTGGGGAAGGATGATAGATCTTAAATATGCTGGATATTTTTCATCTATACAACTAAGTTACATAAAGACAAGTGGGATATGTGATTTGTTTACAGCTCTGGGAATGAAGTTGTACTTAGTAGTACTCCATAGCCCAAATGATATGAAAACTGATCATGTGCATCCATTAGAGAATATGTTTCTCTTCAGGTAAATTGGAAAGAGTACATTTCTTCACTTCTGTGATTGAAAGCCTCAAAATCGTTTCAAGTCTTAACAGTTGGCAGTGAATCCTTCCTAATATTTAATTTGCAAATCCCAATGTGTATAGCTCAAAGCAAAGAATTTTTACTTAATCCAACTTATGGAAGTCTGTGTTTTAAAATACCAACTTTTTAAAATATTCAAGTAAGGGCTGGAGAGATAGCTCAGAGATTGAGACTGATTGCTGGTCTTCCAGATAACACCAGTTCAGGTCTCACCATCTATAGCTGGCAGTGTATGACCTTGTGTAACTTTGGTCTTGGGGGATATACAACTGTCTTCTTGCCTTTGTATAAACCTGCATGTGCATGGCACATATAAACTCATGCAGGCACACAAAAATAAATGACAAAAAATTCAGTTAAGGAAAATTCTATGGATCAGGGAATGTCTATCCATGGAAAATTATTATACACTGCTTCCAAGAAAAGGAAGCTATGTTTTCTTTTTCTATCTCAGAAGGAGCTACACTTAAGATTTTGCTGAGATCAGCCAAGAGGCAAAGGAGAAAAGAAAGACATTAGCAAGAGTCTTTGTTGTGGCTAACTTCGAAAAAGATAGGACAGGAAGACAAGTGAAGCTTGCATAATTTTGCCAGGCTCTGGCCTATGTGTGCTGTTTCTCATTGTTGGGTATCTGGCCAAGAAGTTATTAGAATAGGAAGACAGTGGTCCCTATAGAGTAGATGCCTGGGGAAATGTAGGATTGCTTTATTTAGATATGAAAAGCAAGTTCAAGAGCAAGCTACTCATTAGTTCTTGATTTCTAAAGCCAGACTATCAAGATTCACACAGTACAGCTGTCAAAGCATAAAATATGAAAAATATGAATACATGGTTGCTCTAGATCGGTGAGTAGCTTGATGGCGTAGATGACAAACAAAAGAAAATCATGGAACCTAGAGCAGTACACATTTTCTAATCTAATCAACATGGATTCAGTAGGTAATTTTCACTTTGATGTGTATTTTAAAATATTCTTGCTTAAGGAATGTCCTATCAATGATTCCCTTTAACAGCATAATTGATACCCAAACTTGGATAAGCTGAAGTCAACGGGATACTTTATTGGTTTCTACAGTGGAAACTGCAGACTCCTGACTGCAGAAGGCTCTATTTGGGATTCCCTTTCCTCTATTCCTTGCTTCTTTTCCTACATCTGACTTAAGTCTTCGCTAATGCAATGGATTTCTTCCCAAGAATGTCATCATATATTCTAGAAATATGTGAGCTTATATGTTTACACTTTCATAATCTGAAGAAGAAGAAGACTACTTTCTCTCTGGTGGATAATATTTGGTCTGTCCTGGGATAGTATCTCACTTTGTACACCAAGTCTAGTCATATGAAATGTAAGATACTATCATTGCTCCATCTTAGATCACATGAATATGGAAGTAAATTGGTCACTATATGTAATAGAATGATGAGTAGACTCAAGCATTAGGCTGCTAATGCAGGAAGATTTGGTCAAGCCCAAAGAGTAATTTCTAGCTTATTCTCATATTGCTTAATCAAAGACATTTAACTTTATTTTTAATTAGCAAACAAGTAATAGTTTTGTTTGTTTTTTAGTATTTTCTGATATACTTTATTTTGGTTGCTACTCCTATCTCCCTCCAACTCCTTTTCTTCCCTCCCCACTTCTGTCCCCCTCTGTAGTCTTGGACATTTTTAATCACAGGCACTCTTTTTTCTTTGATTCTGTTTTATTTAAATTAGAAACAATATTATTTTCATACCAATCCCAGTTCACTTTCCCTCCCATCTTTCCATGCCCCCCACAAACCCCCAATCCCACCCCCTGCTGATCTCCAGGGAGGATAAGGCCTTCCATGGGGATCATTAAAGTCCATCATATCATTTGGGGCAGGGCCTAGGCCCTCCTTCATGTGTCTAGGCTGAGAGAATATCCCTCTATGGGGAATGGATCCCAATGTCCATTCATACACTAGGCATAAATACTGGTTCCACTACCAGAGGCCCCATAGAAAGTCCAGGCCTTCTAACTGTCACCTGCATTCAGGGGCCATAGTTTGGCCCTATGCTGATTTCCCAGCTGTCAGTCTATGGTCCTGGCACTAGGGAAATGTCCAGAAATCTACAAGGATGATCCCAACTAAGAATGTAAGCAAAAGTGAAGAAGCTACCTTAAATGCCCTTCCCCTATAATGAGATTGATGATTACCTTTTATGCCATCCTAGAGCCTTCATTCAGTAGCTGGTGGAAGCAGAAGCAGAGACCTGCAGCTAAGCACTGAGCCGAACTCCTGCAATCCACTTGTAGAGAGGGAGGAGCAATAAGTAAAGGCATCAAGACCAGGCTGGGGAAACCCACAGAATCATAGACAGTGTTAAGAAAATTTCTAAAGTCATATAATCATTCCAAAATTAAAATTTAAGATTAATCAGCTCAATGGTGAATTGATGATTTAGTTCCATTTCAAATAAATATAAAAAGCAGGGCTGGGCAAGAAGTCTACAGTTATAAAGAGTGAATACTCCCTGTGAAGTGGACCCCTCTCATTTGTGCTAAAGCATCCTAGTGTCTTCAGACTTGTAGAGTACCTGGAATAAAAAGAATTGGGCTCTTCCAACTGCTTCAGAAAGTTGGTATAGGCATCAAGAAAGGGAGTGTTCCTTTCTAACTATGGTTTCCTTCATATTTCTAACCTGAGAATCAACTTTCAGTCTTTATGGACAGTCAGGACTAATGTAAACTTTGGTTAAAAGGATTACTACTATTTAACAGGTCAAAAGGTTTGAATTGCTGTGTCCTTCTTTGTCTCTGTCAAATGTAATTAATGGCCTTTGATGAGTCCTCTACCCTATACTCTGGCAGGTGGATGATTTGCTCAGGTAGTTTAAGCTTAAATATTTTAATTAATTAATTAATTAATTAATTAATTAATTCTACATCCAGACCACATTCTCCCCTCCCTTCCCTCTTCCCAATACCCCCTAGTTCCCTTCCTCTGCAGTTCCCCCAATCCACTCATCCTGTGCATTTGCTCAGAAAGGGGCAGACCTCCCATGGACATCATCAAAGTATGGTATATCAAGCTATCATAAATCTAAGAACCTCCTCCTGAATTCAGGAGGAGCTAAGCAATCTAGCACGAGGAACAGGATCCCAAGAATCACTCAACTCACCAGGTACAGGACCTTTTCCCATTGCCTAGTCTCACAAATGGACTAAGCTATATAGCTGTCACATATATGCAGAGGGCCTATGTGGGTCCCATGTAGGCTCCCTGGTTGTTGATCAGACTCTTTGAGTTCCAGGCTAGCCATTTCTGTGGGTCCACTCCTCCCTATGTCCATGATTACTACTGGCTCCTAAAATCCATCCTTCCTTTCCTAAGCACAATTCCCAATATTTGGCCTAAACTTTGGCCATGGGTTTCTGAACCTGCCTCCATCAGTCACAGAATGAAGTCTCTCTACTGACAACTGGGATAGTTAGCAATCTGATCGCAGGGGATGGTCCATTAAAGCTATTTATTCACTGTTGCCAGGAGTTTCAGTTGGGGACAAATTAGAAAGGAAGTCAAAGTATTGCTATTTGCAGATGACATGATGGTATACATAAACAACCCCCAAAATTCTACCAGGGAACTCCTACAGCTGATAAACATCCTTAGAGAAGTGTCTTAATATAATATTAACTCCAAAAAATTAGTAGCCCAGATATATATATATATATATATATATATATATATATATATATATAGTATGTGTGTGTGTGTGTGTGTGTGTGTGTGTGGTGTGTGTGTGTTAAAAAGGATGACAAAGAAATCAGGGAAACAAATCCTTCACAATAGCCACAAACAATATAAAATATCTTGGGGTGACTCTGACCAAGTAAGTGAAAGACCTGTATGACAAGAACTTCAAGTCTTTGGAGAAAGAAATTAGAAAATGTATAAGAAGATGGAAAGATCTCCCATGCTCATGGATTGGTAGGATTAACATCATTAAAATGGACATCTTATCAAAAGCAATGGACAGATTCAACACAATTCCCATCAAAATTCTTTACAGACTGTGAAAGAACAATACTAATATTCACAGGGAACAAAAACCAAACCAGGATAGCTAAAATAATCCTGTGAAATAAAAGATCTGCTGGAGGTATCATCATTCTTGATCTCAAGATCTACTACAGTGTAATAATGATAAAAATAGTATGATATTGATATAAAAATAGACAAATTGATCAATGGAATCAAAGACCCAGATATAAATCTGCATGCCTATAGACACTTGGTATTTGACTAAGAAGTCAAAAGTATGAGAAAAGAAAACATCTACAATAAATGATGCTGGCATAAATGGATGTCAGCATTAGAAGAATGAAAATAGATCCATATCTATCACTCTGCATAAAACTCAAGTCCAAGTGGATCAGAGATCTCAACATGAATCCAGTTACACTGAATCTGACAGAAGAGAAAGTGGGGAATAATCTTGAAAACCTCGGCAAAGGAAATGACTTCCTGAATAGAACACCAGTAGCACAGATATTAAGATAGATAATTAATAAAAAGAATCTTGTGAAACAGAAAAGCTTCTGTAAGGCAAGGACACCATCAATAAGATGAAATGGCAGCCTACAGAATTGGAAAAGATTTCCACCAACCCCATATCTGACAGATGAATTATCTCCAAAATTTACAAAGAATCCAAGAAACTAGACATCAAAAAAATCAAATAGTTAAAAAAAAATGGGGTACTGACCTAAACAGACAATTCTCAACAGAAGAATCCCAAATGGCAGAGAAACACGTAAAGACATGTTCATCATCCTTAGTCATTAAGGAAATTCGAATCAAAACAATTCTGGCATTTGATCTTACACCTGTCAGAATGATTAAAATCAAAAGCGCAAATGACAGCTTATGCTACAGAGAATTTGGAGCAAGAGGAACACTCCTCTGTTGCTGGTGGAAGTGCAAACTTATACAGCCACTTTGGCAATCAATATGGTGGTTTCTCAGAAAACTAGGAATCAATCTACCTCAAGACCCAGAAATATCACTCTTGAGCATATACTTAAAGGATGCTCAACCAAACCACAGGGACACTTGCTCAAATATATTCATAGCAGCTTTAATAGTAATAGCCAGGAAATAACCTGGAAACAGCCTAGATGCCCCTAAACCTAAGAATGGATGAAGGAAAGGTAGTATATTTACATATTGGAATATTACTTCAGCTGTTAAAAACAATCACATCATAAAATTTGCAGGCAAATGGATGGAATTAGAAAAAAAATCACCCTGAGTGAGGTAACCCAGGCCCATAAAAAATGTGGTATGTACTCACTCATAAATGGATGTTAACCATAAAACAAAGGATAACCATACTACAATTCACAAACCCAGAGTGTCTAGGTAAAAAGGAGGGCCCAATGGGATGCATGGATCTCCCAAGGAAAGGGAAATAGAGGAGATATCATGGCTGGTCTGTGTGGGCATGGGAAACTGAGGAATTAGGTTGGGAGATGGTGGAGGGGGGTAGTGCTGAGAAAGATGACTGGAAAGACAGGCCTTACAGAGTAGGTAGAAGCCTGATGTAAAGAAAACTTCCAGGAGCTTAAATCTTAACAAAAGTTTGTTATGAGTTTAGAGTTCAAAGTGAAGTCATAGTAAGATTTGAACAAAACTGTACCAACCTAGCCTTAACTACCTTTAATGAAAGAGGTCACCATCCAGAGCTCATAAACATTGAACTTAAAAAAAAGTCCATTAGAAATTAAATGCTGGTCAGAGTTGGGAGCCATGTGTCTTTGATTGTCGACTCTTTTGCCTGCTCTTGCAAACTTTTCCTTCTATTAGTTTGCCTTTGCCCTGTCTAGCCTTGATAAGAAGGTTTTCCCTCCCCTCTTCTGTTTTCATTTTTGTTTTTCCAAGACAAGGATTCTCTGTGTAATAGCTCTGGCTGTCCAGGAACTGCTTTGCACACCAGGCTGGCCTCTAATTTACGGAGATCTGCCTGCCTCTGCTTCCTGTGTTTTGGGATTAAAGGTATGTGCCACCATTGCCCAGATTGTCTTTTTTATCTTTTTTTTGTCCTGCTGGGCTGTTGTCTTTTGGAGGCCTGCCTTTCTCTGAAGAGGAAATGCAGGTGGGTGAACTGGGGGAGAGGGGAGGTGGGGCAAAGCTTGGAAGAGTGGGAGCAAGGGAAACTGTGGTTGGGATATAGTGTATGACATAAGAGTCTATATTTAATAATAAAATAGTGCAACAAACAAAAAGCTCTTAAAAAAAAGAGCCAAAAATGTCAATGCTCATAACAGGTGTATCAGTGTGCCATAGAAGTGGTTGCAATGTTCTGGTGCAGAAAACCTGAAAATTAGAATTTCTAAAGCACATTGACAGAGGTCATTGTTTTATCCAAACAGTAATCATTAAAGTATTATTGCTTAGAATGAATTTCATGAGAACTATCATTCAAATTTCTGAAATATGTGTAAACAGCTTTTAATCTTTATATCATTTTGGGTACTGTTGGTCTTCCAGTGGCACTGTCTGTTTAATGTAATCCATTAACACAGGAAGTCTTTCTTAGTGTGTCTGTCTTTTTAAATTGATTCCTTTGGTTTTGTAAGTTTTCACTAAGTCTCCCATGTTGTTAAATTTATCATCTTAGATACTATTATAAATGGAATTGTTTAGTTCATTTTTACTTTCATATATTTCTTTGTATAAAGAAGCATTGTATTGTACATTGATATTACACCTTACAAATATACTGAATATTTTTTCAAGAGCCTTTAGAATTTTCAATATATATGGTATTATTATCAGCCAAATTTTATTTCTTCCTTTCCAATTTGGTTCCTTCTATTTCTTTCCCTGGCTTTGTTGTTTAGGATATAACTTCCAGAACTCTGTTAAATAGAAGTGATGAGCATGGACCTCTCATCTTATTTACAATTTTAGAGGAAAACCTTTTACCCTCTCAGCATATTACTATTAGCTCTGGATACTTCATATATGTGAATGAATGGTACCTTAATACTGCTGTCAAAAATAAGATGAAGAGGAATAGGAACTTGAGAAACATGAACTTTTAAGACTGAGTGGATATCTTGGGAAATGGCAAGCCATGGTAGAGGTGCAAGATATTCTTTCTTCGTATTCGTCCAGGAAGTCATCATGCTGTCACAGGCCAGGGGTTTATAGAAAGCGATTTTAGTTATCAGTTGTTGATATTCTCCCACTGAGCCAGTGCAGAATGCAAGAGCTATGAGATCATGAAGACTTCACATAGTGCAAATTCACCCATGTTTACTTTTTTTAAGAAAAATGTTATAATTCTCCTTTTAAAATTTAAGTCTTTCAACATTTTTTTTGAAAAAATTTGTCCTGTGATGTAGTTTCTTTGTCAAACACTACTTTTTAGGGTTTTCTATTGATCAATGAACAATAAGGGCACATACTTTGAGAATTTGGTGTTCTAATATGCACATGTTGTATAATGATCAAATTAAGGTATATATAGTATGTGCATATACTTTCTGAACATGTCAAAACATGGCCAACATTTTTTTTGTCATGAGACTATAAAGAATTCTTTAAGTAATTCAAAATATTAGTACATTAGCACTCAGTATAGTTATCCATGTGCTATAGAACTAAAACCCATTCCTATGTAGCTGTAGCTTTAATATGTTATGTTAAAATTCTCCCATAGACATAGACAGTAGAATATTTTTTTACCAGAAGCAGGGAAAGTGGAGAGGAAGAAGGATTTAAAAAATGACCATTCTTAACCAAGGATGTCAAGGAGCCGAAGAATGTATGAATACGCACAGCTTTGTTTTCATCAGATGGCCTATTTGGATTATGTGAGATGGCAGCAAGCAGATGTACATGAAGGTGTACTGTGATACAATGGCAAAAATTCACCACAATTACATGTTGCCCAATGGATTAAAGAGATGGGCCTAATGTTTCTTGAGTCTGTACTTCCTTTTCATATGCCTAATGGAGTAATTAGATCTTTCTGAGGTGTATGCTGTAAAGATGTAGCAAGATGGCACACCATATATCAAACACAGACCGTGACATCTGGGGTCCACCTTTGCCAGCTCCCATTGTTGGTCAACTCCTACTGCTTAAAAAATGTATTTTTCACAAGTCTGGCCCACAGGAGACAGTCTTACAAACATATATGAGAAGGAAAGAACTGATAACTGAAAGTCATTTCCTCACTGCCAAATATGTGCAATGGCATTCCTGTGATCACATGAGTGAAAGCATACACACATATGCACACATGTCATACTCACACTGGATACTAGTAAGTAAAACTATTTAAAATTTAAGATAATGCATTTTTCTTTTTGTTAGATTGTATCTGCCTACTTAATTCCCACTCATCATTGGATCATATAAAAACCACTTTCACTTTTATCACTATGCAGTAGGGTTGATATTTGTAGCCTAAGTCCCCATAAAGAACTTTCATGTCAGTGGAATATAACAACCAATATTTGACCATGCCTGAGAATACTGAAGCCCTCTTTACTTTGTATTTCTATTGATGACAGTTACTTAATAAATACAAAGGAGTACTACATTCTATTACAGAGATGAATACCAGTTGATGGTATAAATGAGTATCTTCTATATTGCATTTCTCCAATTTGAGGAGAGCAGCATAATACATTGTAGAAAAATCAATCATTTCATCATTATGGTCTTCTTTGGCTCCAAGCCAGTTTATTGGATTTCTTTAGTTTCAAGTAACAATAAAATAAATTGCCTTTTATATTGAAAGGGAAATATCATGTTTCAGACAAAATTGGGATTTTATGGGTGAAGTAAAAATGGACCCATTGAAAATACTGGTTTCTGACCAATGTCGAGTGACTTATATTCAGTGACTTATATATGGATAATGTGTGTTCCTTTTCTTTATATTGGGGTTACAATAGTGTCAATTAGAATGTGAACTTGGATGGTGAAATATTTTTTTAATTTTTTGGCTTTTAAATAATTTT
Organism: Cricetulus griseus; assembly: GCF_003668045.3. Taxonomy (NCBI): domain Eukaryota; kingdom Metazoa; phylum Chordata; class Mammalia; order Rodentia; family Cricetidae; genus Cricetulus; species Cricetulus griseus. Next base: position 111,099,595 of record NW_023276807.1, read on the forward strand.
TTATTTTAAAAACAATCTTCTCTCATTTTTTTTTTATTTTTCGAGACAGGGTTTCTCTGTGTAGCTTTGGAGCCTATTCTGGCACTCGCTGTGGAGACCAGGCTGGCCTTGAACTCACAGAGATCAGCCTGCCTCCCGAGTGCTGGGACTAAAGGCATGCGCCACCAACGCCTGGCCAATCTTTTTTCATTATACATACCAATCCCAGTTCCTACTTCCTCCCCTCATCCAGCTACCCTCCACCCCATCCCCATCCACTCCTCAGAGATGGTAAGACTTCCCGTGGGGTGTCAATGGAGTCTGGCACATTACTGTGATGCAGAAACTTCCCCCTGTATCTAGGCTGAGTAAGGTATCCCTCCAGAGAGAATGGGCTCCAAAAAGCCAGTTCAAGCACTGGGGATGAATCCTGGTCCCATTGCCAGGAGCTCCATAGACTCCCCAAGCCACATTACTGTCACCCACATTCAGAGGGCCTAGTTTGGTCCCATGCAGGTTCCCCCTCTGTCAGACTGGGGTCTATGAGCTCCCACTAGCTCACGTCAGCTGTTTCTGTGGGTATCCCCAAACTGGTCTTGACAACTTTGCTCATGTTATTGCTTCTCCCTCTCTTTAACTCTTGGAGCTCAACCCAGTACTTAGCTGTGAATCTGCTTCCATCAGGTAATGGATGAAGATTCTATGATAATACAAATAGTAATCAATCTGATTACAGGAGAAGGTGAGTTCGGGCACTCTCTTGACTGATTCTTTGAGTCTTAACTGGGGTTATCTCTTATACAGCCACTTTGGAAATCAGTATGGCAGTTTCTCAGAAAATTGGGAATAATTCTACCTCAAGACCCAGCAATACCACTCTTGGGCTTATACCCAAAGGATGCACATTCATACCACAAGTACATTTTCTCAACTAGTCATAATATCCAGGACCTTCAAACAACCTAGATGCCTCTCCACTAAAGAATGGATAAAGGAAATGTGGTACATTTACCCAACTCAGCAGTAAAAAATAATGACACCTTAAAATTTGCAGGAAAATGGATGTAACTAGAAAAAAATCATCCTGAGGGAGGTAACCCAGACCCATAGAGACAAATGGTATGTACTCACTCAAAGTGGATATTAGGTAAAAAGCAAAGAAAGGATAACCAGCCTATAGTCCACAACCCCAGAGAAGCTAGGTAACAAGGAGAACCCTAAGAGAGACATATATATCAATATATTATAATCTTTTCCATCCCTATCTCCCAGCTCACTCTCCTGTTCCCCAACACGTCCACTTCCTAAGTTCATGTCTTTAAAAAAATAAATTCTTTGATTGTGATTACTGCTGCTTGTATGTGCATAAATAGGAACACATTCCCTGGGGCATGGGAAATTTAACAGGTGCCACAACCCAAAAGAATATGTCTATTCATGCTACAGCCTATATCAATGACTAGTAGGTCATTGGCTATGGATAGATAGATACTCAGGAATCCTTTCACCATTCATGCTTAGATGCTTACTGCGTTGGTCCTGTGAAGGTCTAAATCAGATAACCACACCTTCCATTTCATGATATCTCATTTTTTCACTTGTTGTGATCCATCCATACACCCATCCATTTATCTATCCATTCATCTGTATATCCATCCATCCATCCATCCATCCACTTACCCACCCACCCATCCATGCAACCATCCATCTACCAATTTATCTATTTTTCACCCACCAACAGATGTTGGGAGAACTATCAAAGCTAAGCACACATTTGTAGATGAGTGAACAGAGAAAGAAAATATTGTTGTGAAGAATTTACAGTCCCAGAGACAAAATGTCTTAGGGGATAACTGAATGAAAGTGAAGAGGTCATAAGCACTTTATGTATTTTTTCTTTTCTTTTTCTAGCAGTTTAAAAGCATTAACCTTTAACAAAGGTTCTTTGATCCATTCCAAATAGGTATGTTTTTATAGTTTCCCTGCACCATTTGTTAAAGAGAGTGTCCCTGTTTTCAATATTGGCTTCTGACAAGCTTGTTAAAAATTATGTGGGTATGGCTATATGTTTTCTCAGACTTCTGGTATATCCCATTGGTCTGGAAGCTCAGTTTTTTGTCAGTATCATGCTGTTTTTGTTGCTGTAGCAATGGAGCATAAATTCAAAATTGAATACAGTGATATCTCTGGCATTGTTCTTTGTTCTTGGGACTGATTTGCACATCTATGATATTTTGTTATTCTATGTGAATTGCACTGACTTTATAGATTTCTTTCAATAATATAGCCATTTTAAACTTATTAATTCTACTAATCTAGGTGAATTGGCTGATGCTTAGTTCAGAATTAAAATGCTTCCCATAGGCTCATGTGTTTGGACACATTGTCTTAAGCCAGTGATGCTAGTTAGGAAGGTTGTAAAAGCTTTAAAAGATGAGGTTTTGCTGAAGGAAGTGGAAGGAGGCTAGGTTATTAGTCACCATTTCACTCCTGTTGCCATGAATTCCCTGCCATGATGGAATGCATCCCTCAAAACTGAAAGCCAAAATTTAAACTCTTCTTTCCTAAAGTTGTTTCTTTTCAGGTATTTTCTCAGAGCAGTTGGAGAAACAACTAATAAATCAAGCTGATGTCAAGAAGTGGGGCTCCTGCAGTGATAAAAATAACAAGGGGCTCCTAGACCTTCACAACTTGTGTGTTGGAGGGATTTGCAACAGTGTTGAGTTTTGGGATAGAGAAGTCCTTGTTTACTGTAATCCAGCTAATGGACCACTTAGGTCGGATCTTGGAATACAATATGTAGAGGAAGGCAAACTGAAGGAGTCCAGTTCCCAGAGTTTCAGGGGGGCAATGCGAACTGCATTAAGACAGGGATGTCTGTTTTGCAATACCTGAGTGAAGTTAAATATAGGAGTAATGGCCTGGGTGGAGGAAATTTTCAAACCAGGATAGAATTTAGACTGAAACACAGATATTGTTTCCTTCTCTCACTCAGGTCTATCATGAGAGAGAGAAAATTGTGGAGTAGAAACACAAGAAAATGTAGAACATAAGATAAAAGCTTTGGGAAAGGGAGTGCAGATGGCATCTTTAACAAACAAGCTTAGTGTCATAAGGACAAACATGGTGCTCTGTGCTGATAAAACATACAAAGTGCTCTATGCCTGAGACTTCAATGACTGAAGTTTCCGTCTGCTGAAAATGCAAGTTTATTTGAAAGATGTGAGCTTGAATAAACTCCACTGAAAGAATTATTGGTTCAAAACCAAGAGAAGCACTTTCCCAGAAACAGGCAGAAGATGAGGTAACTATGGTTTAATCCTGGTTCCATCCTAAGCTGGCAGCAGAGCTTGGCAGTAGTGTCTACATAGTCATGGTTTTTGTCAACATGAAAGATAAAAGATTAAGGGAGTCCTCAATTCTTGACTGTTTCAGAGAGCTATGGTTTCATCAATCCCAGGTCCATATGTTTTTGAATTTTATTTTCAAAGATATTACTGATGATTTTTGCATCCGCATTTATTGGGGAAATTGACTTGTAGTTTTCGTTTTTCTTGCTCTTACCTGGTTTTAGTATGGGAGTAAAACTGACTTTGGAGAGTGGGTTTGCTAGTATGTCTTCCCTTTCCATTTTGTGAGACTCTGAGGACTGCTGTTTTAGCTGTTGCTGTTTACAGATCTGGTAGAACAGCACAGTGAAATATTCTTTATGGGCAGATGTCTATTTCCAATTCAGTTTCATTGTGAGGCAGGTCAGTTTGTGTTATTTTTGTCTTCATTTAATTTTGATACATCACACCTGTTCAGGTAACTTACTCATTTCTTCAGTTTCTTCAACTATTACTTTTCAGAAAGTTCTATAATGACTCACTGCACTTCATTAGAATACATATAAGGATCAGTTTATCATATCTAATTTTATTAATTTGGATCTTCTTTCCTTTTCGTTTGGTTAGTTCAAGGAGGAATTTGTCAATCTTGTTTATTCTAAGAACCTACTGTTTGTTTGAGTCTGTGTATTGCTCTTAGTTTCCCATTTCATTCATTGCTGCCCTGAGTTTTATTAGTTCTTGTCCCTTAGTGATTTTGAGTTTAGTTTATTCTATTTTTCTAAGCCTTTGAAGTACATCATTTGCAAATTGACTTGAGATCTCTTTGATTTTATTAAATATATGCATTTGTAGCTGTAGCTTTCTTTATAGAGAACTATTTTAACTATATCCCAAAGATTTTAGTAAGTTGCAATTGCATATTTGATTCCAGGAAGTTTTAAATTCCTTCCCTGATTTCTTCAGTGACTCACTGGTCACTTCATTGCTTGAGCAGAGCCCTCATATCTCTACTTGTCACCCCCTTTTCCCTCCAGAGTTATACACTTGCTTTCCAGGGCTGTCTTTCACACAGGTTAAATTTAGGTTCCCTATCTTGTGTTTGTTTCCTGTACTCTAACTCCCATGGTAAATTTCCTCTCAAGACACCACCTAGACACTGCCCTCTGAGTCACATACATCCCTCTTCACTGCTGTCTCATGCACCAGATAAATCGCTGTCTCATTAAAACCAGCAAATAGATTTGAAATTTGTAAAGAATATGGGTTTGTTATTAGGGTAGAATCAACAGCTTCTTTTTATCAGTGTCACCTGGCTGACCTTTTGGATGAAGCTCCTTCCACCCCTCTCTTCCTGGTAAGGATCCATGAAGCTGAAGATGAGTCTCTTAGATTGACTTAGATTGTATCTTTTTGGTGCATGGTTCATATTTTTTGCCAATTTTTCAAGTTATTTTATTATTGCCATTTCGACTTTCTACAGCTTGTCTTCCTCTATCTCTGTAATGGAAGCTCGTCTTTCTTATATTGATTCTCATAAGACAGGATTGCTCACTGTGCCAGATCCTTGACAGAGCTACACTGCCTGGCCAGTGATCCAGCAGTATGCATTTGTCTCTGCACCTGGGTTCTGGAATGACTGTTATAGAATCAAACTTAGTGTTTGCAAAGCAAGTACTCTAAACTCAATGAGCCTTAACCCAATTCTTAACCCAGTTACAGGAAGACAGATTCTAGAGTGCCAATCCCCCCATCTCAATATTGATTAGGAGAAATCAACAGTAAAACCTGTTAATATTACTAGTAGCCAAGAAAGCAAGAGCAGAAACAGCACAATAAAACTGCAAAATTTGCATGACAGAGGACCAAATTTGGTAGCCAGGTCTGCAGCAGGAAATGAATAAGACTCACCAAAACAGTTTTTCTGTCAGTCTCCTCAATCTAGCAGAGCAACAAAAAGTACATGAGAGGAGGGGTTGTGCCAGGTGCAGGAATTGTGCTGCAGGGAGCAGGTCTCTCAGCTGCAATATGGCTTGGCACTCTTGTGGTTATCACCTCTAAGACACTGGCCCTGCTGCTTTGTGCATTTGTGCTTATTCTCACTGGCTATAGAAGTTTCTGTGTAAACTAGGACACTCTTGAGAGTGAAATGGATGCTATTAATAACTGTGTGTGGACAATAGACATAAACTTGAATGGTCCTGAACAAAATGAAGAAGCATTGTTCCAGACATGTGTTTTCAAAGATTGAATCACTTTGAGCCAATTCTTTGTGCTCAAGGCAAAGCCTGAAATAGTCACTGATATAGCCAGGGGTTGACAGCTGAGGACATTTTTCCTTTCCATTTTATATCAGTCAGGACACCTTATCATTGGGTATAACTGGGTTGTTACTGTGTGAGAAGTCAAAGAGACAGGAATGTGTGAGTCTAGACTTCCTCCTGACTCCCAGAGAAGGACAGATCCATTTTTGGAGGAGCACAATAAAAAAGTCTGAGATATGTCTTAGCTTTCTTGGGGATTCTGGGGTATGAAGCCAAAGCTCATTTCAGAATATCTTCAGGAAAAAGAACGTGAAAAGAAGCCAGATAGGGAACATGAGAGGAAATGGCTAGTTCCACTGCCATCTCTGGCTGCTTTAAGCAATGCAGAATTTCTTCTTTGTGCAATTTCCTTTTGAACAACTTCAGAATATTCAGAGAGAACTCATGATGGAGCTCTATGCTGTCTGAGATGTCCTGACAAGAAAGGTCAGATAAGAAGAAATTGAGCCTGAATGCTACTGCTGAGAACCTGGAAATATTTCCCCAAATTTTGTACTCTCAGGTTGAAAAAGGAGATATGAACAATTTTCTAACAAGAGTAATTGTCCTCCCAATTCTATTCCTTTTCCCTGGTGGCAAGAAAAAACAGGATGAATATTTATATTTTGTAGGATTATTCCCACAAATAATAGAATTTATTCAGGAAAACAAGAAACTATCTGAGACTCCAATTCATGGTGGGATTGCTTCACTGTGACACTGTCACCTGTGCCCAGAGAAATGAGCTTACTATCTATCTTTTTTAGTCTGATACCTTTTCTCCAAGCTATTTGATCAACAGGAATGAGTCTGTGGTTACCCCCTGTAATTTTGCAATGGTCTTTCTCAACTTTTAGTTGATTCCAGCAGCAGCTGAGATAGATGTGCAAGAACTTTGAGAGGCCGTGTATTCATTACTAGTCCAGGAAAAAAGTAAAAGCCTTTTCAGTCCTTTCAAGGAACTTCAACTTGTCTGCCTCAGACTGAGAATCCAGCTCTGTTCACAAGACTGCAGTTTCTGCTCTCAGACGAGCACTGAGGCTTGATCTGCAGGGAGTAGAGACTTCTGCCTCTTGTTCTCATGACCTTCCCCTTGGTTGCATTCTCTTCTCATCTGCTTGATTAAATACTTGTACAATGACTAGAATGAATCCCCCTCTTACCTCTTGTCAATCCTACGCCATAGGAGTAGGGAGTGTTTTGAATAGTTTTAGGTTGCTAAGCATTAAGCAACTCCACTGTGTGTATATTTGTATTTTGTGTGCATGTTTCATGCACTTGAGCACACAAATGTAATATTACATATATGTGTCTATGTGATCCATATCACATATGTTTTGTATCCAGTCTAAATGTTGTCTATAGTATGTGCATGAGTGTGGTAAGAACATTATTTTGTATATGCTATGTTTTATATTTGTTTCATACTTTTTCATGTTGTTGTATGATATATATGATGTTCATGTTATGTGAGTTGTGCGTGTGTGTGTGTGTGTGTGTGTGTGTGTGTGTGTGTGTGTGTGTGTTTTATGTCAACATATTCCATAGACAATATTGAATTACCTTCTAACCCTCATTTCCCTTGATGGCTTCGAGAGGTCTGATGATATCCCACTTCTACAGGTATCTCAGAGTAGAGAAATACATAGTATGACCCTGGTCCTAATGAATGGCTCATTGCTCCTCCACAAATGAATGTCTGCTTTCTGTTAGTTAGCCATTTCTCTTGCCTATGCTTCTCTGGGGGCCTACAACCTTTCTCCTGGTATTTCAGTTTTCACTTTCATTATGAGTGGTGAACACATGTTCTTCCTTACATGATCCTTACTTCCATAGCTATTGCTTCGACTGCAGAGATGTATCAGCCAGACAATTCCTCATCATTAACAGATATCTGAACACCAAATTTCAACAGATACATTTTAACTCTGTATTACACAAATTGTGCAATTATAGGCAGTTTTGAACATCATTTCATATTTGATATTCACATTCTGTATGTCAGTTCCCCAGATCTTAATGGTATTTCTCTGTTTTCTTTTCTATTTCAGCTCACTGTGAAGAACAATTTTCCAGCATTCTTCCCTGCTCTGTACTTATTGTCATTCACTGACCCACATCTGCACATTCTGCCTCAAGTTCTTCCTCATGAATGAGTCATAGGTGTTCTCGAACAACCCAGGCCCTCGTGCAGACCAAGTCAGCCTGCCTCAGCTTCACCTGTGAAGGTCAACAACCTCACCCCACCCATCACCTGCCCTAAGCTGCTCCCCCCTTTCTGTCTCACACTGACATCACTTTATGTGCCAGTACTCATCCAGAAGCCCAAGAGGAGGGTTTGTTTGCCCTGTGATAAGAAATAATAGCATTTCCTTTAGAGAGTTGAACTGAGAATGAAACAGAATAACAAAGCAAGGAAATTTATAATGTAGGTTTCAGTAGGCATTCAGATGACATTTCTTCCTTCTGACTTTAAAACAAACAAACAAACAAACAAACAAAAGAACCAACCTAAATAGCATGAGAGTTCAAGTAATAGGTTACTTTCAGATGGGAGGTTTCAAATAAAATTTCTGTAAAATATCCACAAAATTACAATATTTAGAGAACAAATCAAGAACAAAACCTGTACCTCTAACAACTCTTTGATAATTAACTATTTTATAACTTCTCTTATACTGATGCTAAAAAATCTGTGGGGTTGGATGATAAGAAATATTTTCTCAACTTTTCAGATAAGGAAACTCTGGGTGATCATGTGACTTTGCCAAACAAATCCAGGCATCTGGTCTGTGATAAGCTGGGATTTCAGTAGCCTCCAAAGGCTCTTCTCTCACTTGTGACTGGCTAAAACAAGTAAATGGTGTTATATAGTCCAGTTATACCTATTCATAGATGACTAGCTAGTTGATTTCAGAGCAGGGGTCACTGAATTAGAGGGTGTCTCACCAGTGAGTCCTTAGTGATATTGAGATTTATGTCAGTTTGTACGATTGAGACAGATTTGAGAGGAAATTATGGAGGCAAACTAAGCTAAGCAGGAAATATGACATGCAGAATTGTATAAGTATGTGTGGGGGATTCATAGAAAGATTATGTAGACTATTTGCCCATCCCCAAAAAGAACTAAGCAACAGAGCTATTTAACGATGGCAAGTTTAGGATTTTGTACCACGTCAAGTAAAATCTCACATCGGATCTAACCACTAATTATTTTCTGACTTTGGAATCATCATCATCACTATCACCACTCACCACAATCTTTACCAATATCTCCCTTTACAAAAAAAAAAAGTTTAGAAAATCATTAACACTCAGAGTAGAGGATCAGATTATTGTCATGTTCCAAGGTCAATTATCAGAGAAACAATAAGCACAAACTGAGGACTGTAGATCTAAAGGGTTTTCAGTTTATTTACCACAGCACATTTAGCTTTATTCTTTGTTCTTTGCTCTGGGAAGAGGTGTTGATAGAGAAATAGTTGTCCGTGAGGCAGGTGGAGATGCTCTGCAAGGTGTGATTTACAGACACAGAGAGCGTTAATGTTCATGAGTTTTCACTGCAGCTTCATGTCTGCTGCATGCTGTTCAGCTGTATCTCACAGAGGTAGCACCTTTCTCCACTGCTGATGCAACACTGGTCACATCACCCAGGCTGAGCCTATATCACTCAATGTGCCCTTCTCACTGCATGGGAGGCTCAGGCTGTTTGTAGAGCTGGTCTCCTCTCATGGATGTCAGAATGTCAGGGTGGGAAGTCAGGTCTCACATATCAAACTCTTCTTTTTCTAGAGGAGGGCATGAAGGGTTTGCAGTAGTGAAGTGCAGTTGCCCACAGAACGTTAATAGAAAAGGCATTTCTAATAAACCATCTGTGATTTTCTCTTGGAGAACTTTAGCCTCCCTCTAGGTTTTGTCTGTTCAATAAAGTATTTCCAAACAAAATGGAAGAGAAGTCCTTCTCTGCCTCTGTGCTTGAAATTCTGTGTTTTGTATTGTGGTCTAGGTCCAGGTCCAGATCCAGACAGGGGTGAAGGGAGGAGAACCAGCACCTGCCAGATTCAAGGAGTGACTTAAGACACAATCAGGATCATTCCTCTTACTGGGACAGCACATAGATGCTCTTTGTTTTATTGGTGTCATCACTTGGGCAAATGTAATTGGCATTGGCAATGTATGCTTTAGGAAAGAAGAAAACTAGAGAAAGAAAGAGAAAAATAAAAACCGATGAGCAGTAAGACACTTGTTACATGTCTAAAACAGAAAAGAAAAATCATCAAAAGTCATCATCATAGTCAAGGCTTGGGCTTTACAGCATAAAGCATGGGGCAGTCAATAGTGTGGTTGTTGCACAAACAGGCTGAGGCTAAATTGGGTTAACTGAGCATCACACAAGAATTTGGACTAATATTGTTCAGTAACTGCTTTCCTGTCAACACACTACAGCATACTCAGGTCAAGAAAGGGAGAAGCATTCCTTTGGGTACCAGCATTTTCAGCTGATCAAGACATCCATGATATAAATACCTGTTAGAGATAGAGATACCATTAAAGAGATGATCCAGAGACCTCTGTGTTTCACCATTCATTTTTACTTTCATTTGAAAAGGAATATAACATAAACAAGATATTTTAAGAAACTGTAATATAATTCAAATTTACAGCTGGACTTTGTTGTCTTTGACTCCTTGTGAGGTGAACCTAATAACCCATTACTGTTATCTAATTTTTCTCCTCTATAAATATGGGTGTAAAATTTAAAAATGTGATAAATGGGAGGATGGAGAATAAAGAGACTCCATATTGGCCATTCTTAAGATTCTTGGCTACTTGCTGTTTAGATGAATAAAGGTGATGACTCTGGGTGGATAATGTCAAACACAGGCTATTTATGCAGATACAGAAGGGAAAAGAAACTTGAAATAAATTTCCATGCAGGTGGGAGATAAGACTGATAACATATCTGGGAATGAGGAAAATGCTCCATGAACAGAAAGGAGCACACATGCTTTATCTATATTCTCTTCACTAAGGAAAACTGAAACAAATAATTTCATTTCCCCAATGGGATGATATGGAAACTACTTGGTCTAATTATGAAATCTGAAGGGTGAGTGTAAATATAATATTTATGATCTTTCTGTTCATTCACTCCTAAAATGATTTTAACCTCAGTTTGTGCTACAGTAAGCATTCAAATCCCTCAAAATATAGCTTGGTCCCTTCTGGACACATTATAGTATTGTTATTCTTTCTTCTTTTGTAATTAGTCATGGGCATGTGACCCTCAAAAAGGCAGGCTGCCGTTTCTGGGAAATCACCTTTGAATCAGTTCACAATGGCTATGTTGTCTTTCCCTCTGTCACCATAATCTGCAATAACAGAATGAGAAGCTCTGCCTATGTGGGACCCATAGTGAGACTGACACAGAGAGGGCTATCTATCCTGTGGGTGCATGAGTACTTAATGAAAACTAGAAATGCATCTTTCTTGTTTTAGCCTTTTAGGATTTGAGACTATTTGTTACTGCAGCATGATCTAGATATTCCTGATGAATGTGCATGTAGGAATGCACATTTGCATCCTCATGACTGAGCTCCTCCCAGGCTGGATGGCTGACAAGATCATCCATCATACAGAGTACTGTTCAAAGGAACAGCATCAAAAATGGAAACAGCAACAAAATCAACAGCACAGCGATAGCTCCTCTCCAGCCCAGCCCTCAGGCACCTGTGGCAATTACAGTAGCCAAGGGGGCTGTGTTGTTTTTTTCCATGACTTTACTGCTGTCTAAAAGCAAGAAATGTCTATCCCCTATCATTTCTCAGCAGCTTGTCCTTAGGGTGAAAGAACAAGGGCTTCTAAAACACATTCCTTTGGCTGGGTTTATAATGTTCTGCCTCACTCTCACTGCCCTGAAGTGAAGCTGAATTATAAAATAGGGTCAGTCTTATCTTGGGCAGCCATGCAACAGTAGTGTCTGAAGGTGAGTGCTAAAATAAGTCTTGGGGCTTTGGGAAATGTTTTCAATTCAACATTCTGTGATCATTGTCCAAAGGTTTTTGATAGTGTCCTTTAGGAGTCACTGAACATGAAGAAGAAACAGAACAAAACTACTTGAATCCAGGTATTTTAAACTAACAAGTACACAAGCAAACTTCTAAACATTATTCTATAAAATTATTGGGGTAGTGTCTATAATCTCTCTCTCCCCCCTCTCTCTCTCTCTCTCTCTCTCTCTCTCTCTCTCTCTCTCACACACACACACACACACCAATCATTAGTATAGTCATGCTTATTTGTATTCACATTCACATGTATTAGTGTTCAGAGTCCTTGAGAATATTCTCAAAACATTTAGGCTTACTTTAGCTTATCATTAACCAGTCCAGTAATCTGGGGAAAATGGCTTGGCTTCTTTCCCTGTTTACACAATCAAAACTTTGAACCTGTGAATTGCTTACTCACTTGGGAGTTTTGTAGCCTGAAACTTTAGGATATGTTTTTTTCAGTTATTAGAATGGAAAATCTTTATTGGCATTTACAGCATATCGTGACATATATTATTTAGTGTGAAATTCACACTTAATCATAGAAAGGACACAATAATACATAGATAAAAACTTGTTTCTCTGTTTACCCAGGACTCTGTACATATATAAAAATGTACCTATTATATCACACTTAATAAACTGTTTTTCTCTTTAGACATTTTGAATATATACTGAAATTTAAGTTCTACAAAGCAAAGACAACATGGGAACCACTTTTCTGTGGCTGGAATCTAAAGTAGAGTTAGAAAACACTGGCTTAAAGAAAATGTGTGGCATAAATGAGGTAATGAATAATACAAAATTCCAGGTCCTCGAATGTAGCTCAGTAGTAGAGGGCCTGCATAGCATGTTAGAGGCATTATAAATGATCACTAGCACCATAGAAAACAATTATAGAAATAATTTTACCACAGTCCTACCCATCTTACTGTGGTGCCCATAACAAAGCCATTTATATGACTTGACCCATAGTAATCCTTAAACCTCATCTATCATATGATCAACAACAGCATTTCAAATTCTAAGGTCCACAGTGGATTTTCTTCCCTGAATAAAGATTATCCCCAATTTTATCAAGTGATAGAGTCTATGCCAAGTTTGTTATGTGCTTTGATTAATAAAACATGGCAGCAAACGTGTGCCAATTTGAAGCCTAAGTCTCTTATTCTCTTGGAACTATGATGCTGTCTTGCAGGCAAGTTTGAGAAAGCTTGCTAAAAGACTAGAAAGCTGTGGAAGATGCTATTCTGAAGCAGACTACACCCAATTAGAAGAAATAAAGAGTCATCATGCCTTACAACTAAGGCACAAAATTTTGGATCCACTTCTTTTATTGTATTTTATTATTTAGAGGATAAATTCTTAACTCTTGTGTGTATGTAAAAGGAGATAATTACACAAGCATGTAAATATAAGAGATATGGGTCACTTATAGCTCAGTATGCTTTTCAAGTCATAAGTCTTTGTTGCATTTTTACTGTTAAAATTTATACGACCTAAACTAAACTTTCACTTATGCTAAAGAAGAGAATTTTGAATTATCTGTTATAAGAAAAGTTTTTCCAGAGAGAAATATTTTGTTTATCCTGTAACTTTGAGTGGATTGGAATAAACTATGGGTATAAAAGCATAACTCGAATGATTTTTTTAAAAACATTATTTTATGTATATAGGTATTTTACCTGTTTGAATCTCTGTGCAACACTTATGTGCAATTGCCAAGAAAGACAAAGAGGGGTATCACATCCTCTGGAGCAGTTGTGAACCACTATTGCACACTGGGAATTAGACTCAGACCTTCTTGAAGAGCAGGCAGTACTCTTAAAGGCACAGTCCTCCCTCTTTTTTGAACAATGTGTCATTTTCTTACAGTTTCAAATATAATTTACAGAGTGGGAAACAAGCCAGGAAGTGGGACTAGCTTGCAGAAAGTCATTCTGATCTGAGTCAATGATAGAATTGGACTTGGATCCAAGATTCTAATAGGAACCAGTCTACCTCAAGATCCAGAAATTCTTCTCTTGAGCATATACCCAAATAATCCATATTCATACAACAAGGACATATGTTCAACTATGTTCATAGCAGCATTGTTTGTAATAGCCAGAACCTGGAAGCAACCTAGATGCTCCTCAACTGAAGAATGGATAGAGAAAATGTGGTATATTTAGACAATGGAGCACTATTCAGCAGAAAAAAGCAGTGGAATATTGAAATTTGCAGGCAAATGGATGGAACTAGAAGAAACCATCCTGAGTGAGGTAACCCAGTCACAAAAAGACAAACATGGTATGTACTCACTCATATATGAATTTTAAACATAGAGCAAAGGATTACCAGCCTACAATCTTCATCACCAAAGGAACTAGGAAACAAGAAGGACTCTAAGAGAAAAATGCATGGACCCCAGAGTATCAGAAGGGGCAGGATCTCATGAGCTAACTGGGAGCATGAACGTAGGGGAGAGGGAGCTGGCAGAATGAGTGGGGGGAGAAGAGGAGGGGAGAGAAGGAAATGGAGCAGCAGAAAGGTTGAGTCTGGGGAAGAATAGAGGAGAGCAGGTTGAGAGGTACCATAACAGAGGGAGGTCTGAGGAGGGATCTGGCACTAGGGAGATTTCCAGAGATCTACAAGGATGATACCAACTGACAATCTAGTCAATGACGGAGAGCATAACCTAAATGCCCTTCTCCTATAATGAGACTTCTGACTTCCTTATATGCCATCCTAGAGCCCTCATCCAGTGGCTGATGGAAGCAGAGGCAGACACCCACAGCTATACACTGAACTGAACTCTGGAACCCAGTTGCAGAGAGGGAGGAATAAAGAACAAAGGGGTCAGGACCAGGCTGGTGAAACCCACAGAAACAGCTGACCTGAACAAGGGGGAGGACATGGACCCTAGACTGATATCTGGGAGGCCAGCATGGGACTGACCCAGATGAATGAATGTGGATGTCAACGAGAAGGCCTCGGCACTCTATGGGACCCCTGGTAGTGGACCAGTATTTATCCCTGGTGTAAGAAGGGACTTTGAGAGCCCATCCCACATGGAGGGATGGTCCCTCAGCCTGGACACATGGGGGAGGGGCTAGGCCTGCCCAGGATGATATGACAGACTTTGGGGAGTCCCCTTGGAGGGACTTACCCTCCTGGGGAGCAGAAAGGGGATGAGGTAGGGGACTGGTGGGGGTTGGAGGAAGGGAGGGAAAGGAAGAAGGGATTGACATGTGAAACAAGCTTGTTTCTAATTTGAACTAATAAAAAAATTCAGAGTTTTCTGTGGAGAGCTGCGATGCACCGTGCCTTAAAGATGGCACCGATTTCTGCCTTCCACTATCCCGAGGGTGAGTGCTCTCTGGAATAAACAACTCCTTATTTGGTCTAAGATCCAAACTTGCATCAGCAAATGCGAGCCTATCTGCCTTAGCCACATGGCATTCTGGGGTTGGCTGGCAAGAGTGATTTTAAGCTGTGGGCTGGCTTTCCCCGGGGTCAGAAGATTGTTTAAGTTTTGAGTAAACTGCTTAAGGAAGAGTCTCAGCCTTGCGTCTTCCTTGCTGGTCGAGGCGGTCGCGACAAGTGGTGGCCCGTATGGGGATTTCCTCCTCTGAAGAGACTCAGAATCTTCTGCAGCCAGGGCAGTGCACTGGTAAGTCCTAGGTAAGAGGGATAAAATTAAGGGCCCGTGAAGAGGGCAGAAAATCTACGGACCTCGACTAGAGCAGTGATAAAGTTTTCCTTTCTCCGTAGATAAAGAGAAAAGGGGGGAAAATTTTTGTACTGTGCTAAATATGGGTGCGTTGATCTCGCACCCAATTTTTGTGACCCTAAATGAGTTGCTTTGCTCGAAGGGCTTAAAACTAAAATGAAGTACCCTAGATAACTTTTTAGAGCAGGTGGACATAATAGCACCCTGGTTTGCAAACACTGGACAGCTTACAGTCCCTTCATGGGAAAAATTGGGAAGGGACCTAGATTTTGCTTGGGAACAGAGGACGCTGAAGCCGGGTATCCGTTCTATCTGGAGATTAGTGAGAGGCTACCTGGAGGACAAGAGATGCAGTGAGGCAGTTGAACAGGGACAGGCTGCTCTTGACTCCCTTCAGGAGGAGCGATCTGAGAAAGCTAACAGTGAGAAAATCTACCCGAGTCTTAAGGAATTGGAGGAGACAGAGTCCTCCAGTTCCGAGGGGGACACAGAGGATGAAGAGGAACTCCAAGCACTAATAGAGCAGCTAGAGAGAACCAAAGTAAAAAGGATAAAAGGGAAATGGGAGAAGCCTGAGTTCAAAAGGTCCCTCACGCTTGAAAATGAAAGGGAAACCCCAGCCAAAACCCTGTCCGCGCTGCCTCCTTACAATATGACGAAAGGAGATGGTGGAGGCGGTGGCGAAGGAGCATCACACTGCCCTCAGGTCTGGCAGGAAGTTTGCTCAGAGTTGCACCTCACTTGCCAGGTATTCTTAGACTCACAGGGGCAGAGGTATCACAAGCCTTTAGACTTTAAAACTATCAAGGCCCTAGCAGAGTCCTAGTGAGGACTTACGGCATTACTGCATTCTTCACTGTGGCTCTGGTTGAGTTCCTTGCCAGGCTTTGTATGGATGTATAATGCAGGGGTTTTCCCACGCCTTTTTACCACCAATCGAAGTTTAAAAGATTATCTCAGTTTCTATTACAGAATTGGTCATCCGAGTTTGAAGACATCATGAGAGAACTCAGGAAGGCTATCATGCATGTGAATTCCACCCGAATAGACCTATCCCTGGTGAGTGGCCTGACTTCCTGGTTGAACTCCACCAAGGATCATTTAAAAGAATGGGCGGGCATGGGAGCGTTACCAAGCCTCTTGATTATGGTCTCCCTGGTCTGCATGTGGTGTATATGCAGGATTAGGGCTACGAAAAAGCGCAATGCAGCTATGATTATTCAAGCCTTTACTGCCATAGAGGCAGGGCAGTCCCCCCAGGCCTGGTTGGCCACTATTAAGAACTAAAATGCTCTCTTAAGCGAGGTGTGAGGCTAAGCACTGCATGAGGGTTTGCTTGTATGCGGCTAGGCTGCCCTCGAAAGACAAGCCCGATTGCATGAAGGTTGTACCCAAGATCCTTCCCCTGGGAAAATAGGTATGGGATGGGTTTGGGTCACCACAGGCATAGAGTTTGTTGGTGTCACCAATATATTATCCCATGTTTGCACACTGGGGATCGGGCCTCTATCTTCACCCACTCTGTTTTTTAATAAAGAAGGGGGAACTGTGGAGAGCTGCAATGTGCCGTGCCTTAAAGATGGTGCCGGTTTCCGCCTTCCACCATCCCGAGGGTGAGCGCTCTCTGGAATAAACAACTCCTTATTTGGCTTGGTCTAAGATTCAACTTACATCAGCAAATGCGAGCCTGTCCGCCTTAGCCACATGGCATTCTGGGGTTGGCTGGCAAGAGTGATTTTAAGCTGTGGGCTGGCTTTCCCTGGGGTCAGAAGTTTGTTTAAGTTTCCTGAGTAAACTGCTTAAGGAAGAGTCTCAGCCTTGCGTCTTCCTTGCTGGTTAAGGCGGTCGCGACAGTTTTGGATCTATACTATACTATACTATACTATACTATACTATACTATACTATACTATACTTTTACACACTTCCCTTAACTTGGGTTTCTACCATCCTTTCCAATGCCTAGGACCCTTCAGCGTGCTCTAATACTGTATAGCACATGTGGCTTCTCCTTCCTTTGATGGCGTAGGGCCAGAAACACAATCTCTAGTCAGATGTAGTGTACGCAGATCGTTCATTCTGGTTATCCTTTTATCTTAATGTAGGAAGTGTTGACTGTGATGTTCCTGTTGCATATCAGAAAACATTATTTTCCCCTAAAATTTCAAAAATTAATCTTTACTATCATGTGTAGCTTCATGCAGGTGCTCATTTTTAGTTTCTAGATTCACATAACAAAACTTTTAACTACAGCTTCTTCTTCATTCAAACAGATCCTTATCTTGCCTGTGTTGGCATTGTGGAGTAGATTTCATTTTCTTATGGAAAAGCACTATTATCTTCCCACTTTCTTTAAACATGTGTTCAGTGGTCTAATTAAAGGCAGGATCTTATTAGCTATAGTTGGGATTCGTGCCTCCCCTGCTTGGAGAGGGTATACTATTTGAATTGCCTATATTTATTCTCTTTACTTCCTTTTTGGTTTTCTAATCTCTGTAGTCATCAGATTAGTTCATGTGTTCCCAATGTTAGTATTAATGTGATAAGATAATATATTCTGTGGCTCCTTGAAAAAAAATGCAGGGTCTTTGTCTCAGTGTCCTGGCCTGACTAGTGGTTTTATTCCATCTCTGTCATAAGTTCCACAGTCAGTCATCCCATGTTTCTTGAATATTCCCTAAGAAGTAGAGACAATTTCAAATTTGATGCCTTATACAGGTGGGTCCTTCACTCCAAATTATTCTATATCTTTCTCCATGCCTCTTCTCTCTCTTAGCTATTCTCCAAGGTTCTTATCCAATACTGTCTGTAGAAGTCTTTTCTGTGACTTGCTTTTCTTGGACACTTTGTCCTCCTAAGGTCTCAATGTTTATCAGATATTATGGCTCCTTTTTATAATTTCAGTGTTACATCTAGAATAAACGCCTGGAACCCTAATATTTACAGCTATAAGCACATGAGTGAACATTTTGACATCATGTATTCAGCAATTATGACACTATAAGCCAAGCACATGAACAGTCTCTTTTATTTATTCTTGATAATATTAAGAAATCAATATATATATATATATATATATATATATATATATATATTGATATATTGATATTCAGGGTTCATGAAGCCACACATGGATGGCTACAGAAGGATTTAAATGTACAATTATAATATCAATCTATGTCTATCTCATATTTTCTTGTCAAAATGGAGGTTTAAGCTTTATATTAATGAGGCAAATAATTAAGTAAAATATTCCAGCTTGACCCCAGGGTACTGTTTCTGTGATACTTTTAGAGTGCCCTTAAGAATGATCAAGTGTGTGCTCCTAAAAACAGCACCAGCATCCTTCACTTTCTATGATTAGAGTTGACAACTTGGCATGTGTCTAAGAGGGTAACTACTAGCAACATAATATGGGTATCACAGAAAACAATTCTCCTTGAGCCTCAGAAGCCCACATAATTTCTTTAAAAAATCTTCAAAGATCTGGCTGCTGCATCTGGGTTTGCTTTACTGACTGTTAAGTGGCTTTTAGTGGCTTTTTTGGTGTTTTTCAAGACAGGGTTTCTCTGTGTAGCTTTGGAGCCTATCCTAGCACTTGCTCTGGAGACCAGGCTGGCCTCAAAGCTCACAGAGATCCACCTGCCTCTACCTCCCAAGTGCTGGGATTAAAGGCATGTGCCACCAACACCTGGCTGTTTAGTGGCTTTTTAAATTAGCAGGAACATGTAATACTTATGAGAATACGAAGATTATTTCAGTCATACTCCCAGGTTTCTTATTCACTAGTCTTCAGTATTACCTGAAAATGTGGAGGTCCAATGTGTTTTAAGGTGATGCTGATGCTGCTGTTACACCACAAATCTTTAATTTATCGAAGCTGCTGGTCCATGGACCATGGCTAAACTATTGAAACTGGTTTACAGAATTTACCTGGAAATTCTAATGGAAGAAAGACACATGGTGTTAAGTGTGCATATCTCTTTGATTTAAATTAAAACTACATCCCATTCTGGCATCTCAATAGCCATGCCTTCCTAGCCACCCAAAGTGAGATGTTGGTCATTTTTAGCCAATGATTTTCATTGTTTCACACCATTTATTAACTACACCTACATATTCTTTACTTTATAAATGAAATGTGTCTTTGATGCCAGTTGAAGGATTAAATGAGAAATTGTTATTTTCCTTGTACAGAATCCTGAGTCATTAAGCCTATTGTATGAGCTATTGAAAATTCCAGACATATCCTCATGCCACTTCCCAATGTTATGACTACATTTTTCATATTTCTGCCTTTTAAGTGGATGGAGATATCTCCTTTTGTCTAAGGTTGGCATTTTGGATTTCTTCCTTCCAGTCTTGACATTCTTATATCAAGTAACCTCCTTAACACCTGTTCCATGACTTCTCCATCTTTTACCTTGCTCTCTTGAGCATGTAAACACTCTTGAGTTTCTTGTATTCTTAATGTAAAATGTTGAAGGTGCTCATCTTTAGCTGCAAGACTGAAGATGCATTTTTGGAGACAATAATCCACAGCTCAGCAAGGGTTGATATTTCTGAAGAGATAGGTGGTTATTATGTAAAGCCCCAGTGAAGATGTGCTGTGGGATTCGAGCTATACAGTGTCTGCCTCAGTCTCCTGTTGAGAAACAGACAGAGCAACAGATTGACAAACAGTGGGCTCGAAGAGTTCTCTTTGTCCTCACAGTCTGTAGTAATGTATAGAACACACTGACAAACCTTGTAAAGGTATTCAGGAAGAGATTGAATAATGTATATATTCATTAAATATGTAGATGTATATTCCTGTTTAAATCTGAAATACTCTTGTTTTTTTTTTTTTAACAAAAACAAGTAACAGTGCTCATAGGCAGGCATTGCCTTTGCATTTTACCAGTCAAGAGAAATAAGTCATTTCTCGAAGGAGACATGGTGGAACATGAGTTAAAACTGTTGATCTGAGTCAATGGGCCATGTTTGTTTTTAATTCTTACCCCCATCTCTCTCTACTCTCTCTCTCTCTCTCTCTCTCTCTCTCTCTCTCTCTCTCTCTCTCTCTTGTCATTTCAGCTTTCAAAAACAGTTGACAAAACATTTGTCTCTAGTTCTTGACATCCATTTTCAAATAAGCTTCAGTACATCCACATTCTACAAAGCTAGTGCCAACACCCTTGGAACAATTCAGAGAAGACTCAATAACAGTCAAAATCAGAAGATCTACACAATTTCTTGTATTAACAAATTTACATCTCATACATTATCAATGTACCTTCAAAAACCTTTTCCCTCTTTTCTTCCATCTTCCTCCTTGTCCATGATTCAGCTCCCTTTCTGCCCATTACTTTTCTTTTGTGGATGTTTCTCTGACTTTTTATTTCACTGACCTTTCCCCTTATCTCTTATTATTCTGGATGAACTACATGGGAAGATTGCTCTTTCTGTGGTTCCAACTTTCCAAAAAATCTCTCACTTGGTCCTGGACATTCTCTAAGGCAGCAGTTATGAGGCATTTTTGGAATTTGAAGGAGGTGTTTTGATTGTGATGGATGATAAAAGGAGTCTGTTTATACTTAGAAGAAATTGCCTAGACACGATAGGAATCTTTCAATGTAATGAATAGGCCTTTGCACACAATACAATTGTTCTAAGCCCTTGTAGCTTTATATAGCTGTCTTGACATTTATGTAAGTAAAAAATAAATGAGCAAAAGCTAAGTTGGTATCAAGTATTATATGTGAAAGACCCTGGGTTCCACACCCAACTCTGCATAATTCAGGAATGGTGACACACACCTGTATTTGCAGTAATTAGAATGTGTGGGGCAGGATAACCAGAAGTTCCAGGAAGCATTCTCTGTTACATCAGGAGTAACAGAACACATGTGCGTGCCCTTGCATACACACACACACACACACACACACACACAGAGAGAGAGAGAGAGAGAGAGAGAGAGAGAGAGAGAGAGAGAGAGAGAGAGAAACAGCAGGATGCCTAAGCAAGTAAAATCACTGGTCATGCACACAAGTCTTTCAATCAGAGTTCAGAACCAGATTATGTTGAATAAGAAGAACTTCTTCCCAGTGCTTGTCCTCTGAACTTCATAGGCCTTTCTTCATATGTATGTGCCAGGAAACACACACACACACACACACACACACACACACAATTAATGGAAGCAAACAATAAAAATGATTGTAATTGCACAAGTCTAAGATATTTATTGTCTTTTAATAGTATTTCAGAGGATATGCTACTCACTGTTCTCACATAATACATTTGGAGAATTGCAATGACCATACAGACTAAGAAGCAATTGTTCTTTGTTGTGCTTTTCAGAACTGTGCTGAGTCATTGATCTTAATGTTATAAAATTATCTTAATAATGGCAACACTGCCTATAATATTTGGGTTCAAAGTTTTACATACCTACTGTTTCTGTTTTTAGAAATATTCTACCTATTTACAGCTAGGGGTTTCACTATATTTACTTAAATATCATGCAACTGAAAAGTGAATAACGTTTTCATAAAATAAACCCTTATTCAGTCATTTCGCTTCTCCACATGATCATTCTGCATGACAGATGATGGGACATTCACAATAATAAGAAATAGTATTATAAATACAAAAGTTTATTACTTAGCAGGCACAATGTGAAGGGCCTGACACATTTTAACTCCATCATCATACTATAAAGGTAGTTACTATTAGTCCTTTCATGTAGTTACAGCTAACAAAGAGATTAAGTCCGTTTGCCAAGGACAGACAAAGTGTTGGATAGACCCAGTAACTGGTCTTCAATTACAATGTCATATGAAGTCAGAAGGCAGAATTGTCAAGAGGAACTTTGTGCATGCAAGATAACTAAAAACATGAGTGACGGCACATATAGCCATTACAGAATGTTCTGGAGAGATAATGCTTCACATCAAAGTAGGCCATTCTAAACAAGATGATTTCAATTTCAGGTGAGCATGGACATTATAAGTCACATGATTAGAAATTATGATTGTGAAAGTTAAGTACTAGCTAACAGAACCTCTCACTTCATAGTCACAGTCATGCTTTGATATGAAAAGCACCTTCTATTGCATTTAATTGGCTTCAAAAAGCTCTTTTGGACCTTCCAGTGTGATTATCTCCAGAGTCACCCATGATTTAGATGCTGCCCCCTTGCTCCTAAGAACTGGTAACTTTCATTACTGTTTATTTAAAATTAGCTTTTGTTTTCCCCTTGGACAGTGCCAATGGAAGGTATCCATATGTTGTGGAATATTAGTTTGAGATGTGTAACTTTTGTTTATGCTGTGGAATATTTGTTTAATGATGCAAAGTTGTGTTGCATTCTTTTATGCTTTATTTGTTTAACTCTGAAAAGCTGTGTTGATTTGCCTGCCTAAAACACCTGATAGGTTTAATAAAAAACTGAATGGTCTATAGGCAGGAGAGGAATAGGCAGGCTGCCACACAGAGAGAATAAATAGGAGGAGAAATCTAGGGAAGAGCATGTATCTAGAACAAGGGAAGAAGAGGAGGATGCCAGGGGCCAGCCACTGGAATAAGAAGGAAAAAAAAACATATAGAATAAAAAGAGGTAAAAATCTGAGAGGCAAAATATAGTTAAAGAGAAACAAGATAATTTGAATTAGAAAAGCTGACTAAAAATAAGCCAATCTAAGGCTAGGCATTCCTAAGTATCAATAAGTTTCTGTATGTTTATTTGGGAGCTAGGGGGTGGGTCTACAAAGAGTAAAACACACACACACACACACACACACACACACACACACACACACACACACAGATCAACTATATTCTTGCTCTATCTTCTATATTTCATTGGTCTTACCCTTCCACACAAAATATAGAACAAGAAGGTACCAGCACTTCCTTTAACTAGCGAGGAAATAAAGACTGTCTCTAGATTTTCTTCCACGTCTAATGAAATGAAAGCTGCTGAAGCGGGCATCTCTTAAAGATTGTTTCTTCCTCTAATGATGAACATTTTAATTTTTTCAGTGTGCAAATGGCCCATAATTTAATTTAATAGTGTTTATGACAATATGCAATAAATAGCATAAAAAGTATGCTCATTCTGGATATGTTAGCTCATTAAGGCAGCTGCTTGCTCCATTCTGTAGTGAGCGTAAGAAACATGGTGCTAACTCATGCAAATTGCTATGACAAATGTGCTTTAGAACCAATAAAGTGTATCCTGATTCATTAATAGTCAATCAAACACCTCCCTGTTGGTTCCTAACAAAAGTTGAGAGGATACTGGTAGAAGAAATTGGTGCTTGAGTTCTGCAAACCTTCAAGCTTTCTGATTAGCATGTGTGATTTGGTGGCTAGCTTCTGTGACACTTTGCACCTGTGATATTAGCCTCAATGTTTTTGGTCTTGCAAGTGTGGAAAGACCATGAGTTCAGTACATTCGTCTTGCCAATGCCTCATGTAGAGGATTTGGATTTGTGAGCAATCCGCAGGCTCCTTCTGGCTCAAAGAATCATTTTGCAGTGCTCAGAAGGGTAAGACTAAGCCTAGTGCAAGAGACTGCCAATAGAGTCAATCCAATGGTAAACAAGTGTATCTCCTGCTTCAGAGGCACCTACGAACCACAGGAATAAATATGCAATAGAGTAGTGCCAGGGGAGGCAGACCCTGGTTTTATGATGTATTTGTCTCTTAAAATGTACCCCAGACTTCAGGCACACTCCAAATAGAAGCTGTTGAGATTTTGCTAGGAAGAAATAACCTCCTTGATTACTCGGTAAAAGTGCAAGTTGAAGTTATACTAATGACTGTGGAAGTGCTTAGGTGTGTTGACATTTACCTCTCTTCTTCATTTTGTTCCTAAGCTTGGCTGTTTCATTTTAAATTTTATCAAAACAGAGTATTGAGGGATTTGTTCAATAGAGACATATGGTTGTGAGACATCATAAGTCTCTAGACTTCAGTTGCCTATGGAATGTCTCTCACCTTTTTCCTTCCACAATTTACAAAATTGGCTTTTTTATTGCCTCTAAAATATATGCTGTTGCTTATCTGAGGAATACTTGTGTTTTAATGAACAAGTTTATGAGTATAATTTCAATGGCTTCTCTTGACAAACTTTGAAAGTATAACATACAGTTTTCAAATTGAGAGAGAGAGAGAGAGAGAGAGAGAGAGAGAGAGAGAGAGAGAGAGATTCAGAATAGCAGATGAAATGCTCAGCATCTTAGAGGAAATAGTTGGCCAAAATGGACACTAGGCACATGCCTTTTGGTTTTTATGCTTCCTTCATTTTACTAAAGCACCATTAGCATGGATGGGATCTCCCCACCCCCAAAATTCTACTTTCATGCCTCCTGTTGGAAGCACTTTAATAAGCAGAATCTGTCTACACCTGTATTAGCACCTAACATTTTGACTTTGCAAGCAATATCCAGACAAATGGTAAATGGCAGTCAACAATTAGCCAACTTTTAAGCCCTTTTCATAAAGTTTATCATGCAGATTAGACAATAAAGACAGTTGTAATACTGAGTTAAATTACCAAATTATTTTTGTGAGTATTCATTATGTATCAGTCATCTAGTATCAGTCTTCTGTAATATTTGGGGAATGTAAGTATTTTATCTTTGTTAGTTAGTTTTCCATTTTCCATCACCATAATGAAATGTCAGAGGCAGGCTACTTATGAAATAAAGAGAATTTTATTTTGATTCATGGTTGTAGAAGCTCAAGTTTAGATATCATGTGTCATCTTTGGTTGAAAGATTTGATCTGCAGATGTATCATGATGAGAGTATATTTTGAACAAGGGGCCTTACCTGGAGAAATAAAGGAAAGAGGGGGACTGAGAAACTAATATCTGCCACCCTTTTTCTGTGAATACCCCACCATGATCTAAATACAGTAACCCCTGTGTCTTAGACAACAAAGGATCAACAAATATTACTACTCTGAGGACTAAACATTACTATACAGACATTTAGGAAAGTACCCATGTTCAAGCCATAATACATCCCTTCATCAATCCATTTGAGCCATTTATGTACTCAGTATATGGAATAGTAGCCTCTTAAAAGAAAGAAGATAAAAGAAAACCAAAACCAAAACAAACAAACAAACAAACCTCTCTGGGCTCAATATATTCAAATGAATAAATGAAGAGGGATTTTCTTCTCAAAAGCTTACCAGCTCCTTTTTACATTTTCTTCACTCTGATAGGAGTCAACTACTCACTACGAGGAGTATTTTTATTTATTTAATGAGTATAATCAAAATGCACTATGTGAAATTTTAAAAGAATTATTTGAAGTTGTCTCTCCTCTCTGGCTCTTACAATCTTTTTACCCCTTTCTTTCACATAGAACCCTAAGCCTTTATGAGAAAGGTGTGATAAAGATGTCACATTTAGGATTGGTGTCTTCACTCCCCCATTTTCTTTTTGAGCCTGTGCATCCCCTAGATACTCCCCTTACACTGTCAGATAAGATCTCAGTCCTGTGGCTTCTCAGAGTCTTTCCCTAGCCACCCACCATTGTGGGTGGATGAGAGGCCCGAGCTAACATGGGGTTAGCTCATTGAACAACTGAAATAAATCCTCTTGCTGTTTGCATAAAAAAATGTCACATTTGGGGCTAAGAATTCCAATGTCTCTCAGTCTCTGCATATTTTCCAGTGGTGGATCTCTGTGTGACTTACAATTTGCTGCAAGAAGAATCTTTTCTGATGAGGGCTGACCCTTGGTTATAGCAATGTGTCCTTAGAGTTGTTTTATTGCTATGTTCATTTAGAAGAATAATTGTAGTAGGTGTTCACCTAAAGCCACGACCTGGTTGTAATTCCATAATGACCAGAGTAGGCAGTTCCTGGCACATGGGACAACTTTCTTGGGGCTGTTAGTGCCAAGGAATAGAGGACTGCTTTCCTGAGACTGTTATTGCCTGTATTTTGTGTTAATGTGTAGCTTATGCTAGGCTTCTGATAGTTACTTTCCTTTTATCCCTGAGATGCATTACCTTGGAGAAAAGAAAAGAGCTTTGACAGTGACCCTGAAAGCCTTTAAAAGTGCGAAGCTACCATTGTTTCCAGAAATGGGTGAGTATCAGCTTGTGCTGGTACTTCCAGTTTGTGTTATTGAATATTTACAAAATGAAGGATGCTTCATAAAATGCTGGCATAAAATCAGTTGCCACAAACCAGTTTAGAAAATGATGCCTCATCTGGATTTATTGGCATTGATTTTATCTTATTTATTTTCCTTTCATTAGATTTATACTTTAATTTATCCATTTAAATTTCTTATTAAGAGATTGTATAAAAAGTCTTTATGCAAATATTTTAGCTGAACAAGGGAATAAACACACCATAAATGCATTACTGTGAAAATGAAATATTTACCAAATATCTAGGAGACAAATAGAAAGAGCTAATGTTTACTGGGATCTACCAAATGCCAAGCGTGGAATACATGTTCATTATTAATTCATTTATCTTCAGATCTATTGTTTAAGGGGAGCAGCAATGCCATTTGTAATGAGGTAACTGGAGCTTGTGGAAATTATGTAATCTGTTCAAGGGTTCTGAGCTCATTGCTCGCATGGCAATAATCTGGGTATTGAAATCCAGGCTGTCTGAACTCTACTATTAAAGGGATTGTGCTTCTTCTCAAGCAACTTGTTCAATCAGCATGCATACAGATACACCTGTTCTTTCCCTTTGCCTTTTCTTAATAAGCAAAGGGGCATGCAGGGGTTGTTTAAAATACATTAGCTCCCAACTGAAACTACCACCTTCCTTCTTACAGCTCAAAATAGATTCACCTGGTTGTATTTATGAATCAATGCATACACCTAGTAAGAATTAACTAAAAAGAGGCTGTGAATTTGAAAGGGAGTAACATGTGGTGGACTGGATGGTTTGGAGTGGAAGAACTCAGAAAGGGTTGGAGAGAGGAAATGGAAGTGATGCAATTCTATATTAATCGAGAGAATTCTATATTATTAAGGAAAAACTCAGGATCTTTTAGAAGTATCTGATGTAACACTTGTTAAGGACCCTGGGGACTACCCATTTGAGGGTCCAATAGAAACCAATAAATTCTTGGACACAGGTGCAGTAACCTGTTCTCAAGATCAAATGTTAAGAAGGGAATGAAATTTGTTGTAGTAAAGATTGAGAGTAAGGGTGGGCTGAAGAACAGTTAGAATAGTCAAGAAACCATGAGCAGAAAGGTAAGTTAGTCAATACATTTGAGTGCATCAGAGAGACTAGACACTGGCTGGATCCTCTTGATTCCACATGGTTTCACAGTATTTTTTCTAAATCCTGTCTCTCTTCCCTTGCTTGGGAAGCTGGCATTAGTCTCTCAGTTTCTCCGCCTCTAAGATAAAGATAACCTCTGAGGTTAATCTGGGATCTATGAAGAATGTTAAAGATTTTTACATGGCACAGAGTAGTAGTCTTTCTTTATAGCTGTCACTTTGAATGCTGTTTCACATTCAGTGATCACAGAAACACTTTATAAGGTTGGTTCCACATTTATCTCCATTTTACAAATGGGGAAAATGACACTGAAGGGTGCTAGGATCTAGGACAAGTGCTCATATCTGTGAAGGAAAAAGAAAAGAAGGGAGGGGAGGGATATCGAGGAGGGTAGGGGAGGGGGGAGGCAGGCTTGGCTCATGTTTGTCTTACTCTATAACCTTGGTTTCCCTCCTCATCCAGCTTAGTATATTATACTATTCTAAAACACAGGTAATTTGTTTAACATTCAGACAGAAAAAAACACTTGACTATAACTTGAATATTTCTTAGATATGACCCCCTCAGACACTTAATGGAATAAAAACAAATTAATAAACAAAAATTCTGACTTATGTTAGCATGAAGTGAGCAGAACTAGGAATCTGTCCCCATCAGACACTACTCCATCACACCACTGTGACTGTGTGGTGCCTCTTCTGTGGGTAAAGAAATGGGCCTGAGAGGTAACACTCATACCTAGAAACAGAAAGGTCCTACTGCAAGAAGTAGGTGGCACATATCACAAGAAAATTTTAGGCAATTGTAACAAGAGACATGATACATAAGCAAAGCAAGTGAAGAAATAGAGTAAGAAATCAAATGAAAAGTGTATCACCAAATATGGACACATTTATGATATCAAGGGAGAAATTACAAATTCTAGCTTTGGAAACTGTTGACAAAAAGAGAAGCCATTAGGACCAAGAGGATCCCCAGAGAAAGAAAGCAAATTGCTGTGTTGTTTCATCTGGAGAGCTTGAGGTTCCATCCATAAATTATGAAGTAGCAAGACTCTCAGTTTCATATTATATACCAGCAGTCCAGCACATTCCAAGAAAACTGAAGTAACCAAAGGCCAGCACCTATAATATTTTTGGGTTTTACCAAATTTGTGTGTTAGAAACAGTACCCAATATGGTATGGGGGTGGTTGTTGTGGGGTGGAGTGCAGTAGGGTGTGGTGGGATTTGATGGGCTAGGTAGATGTCACAAAAGTGGATCCCTCATAAGGTGATGCAGTTGTCATACAAAGGGCTCACAGGTTTGAGTTCTGGTTTTGATTTCTCCCTTTTCAAAAGTCCCTGTTCATTTCTTCCCCCTTGTATGTTTGTTCTTCTTTGTATGGGTGCAACAACAGGGCTCTTACAAACCAGGTACTGACTTTTGATTTCAGATTTTTCAATCTCTAGAAGTATGAAAATAAACAAATCCCTGTTTTTTTGTAAACTGTCATGACTCTGGCATTTTGTTATAGCACCAAAAAATGGGCTAAGATAATAGTTTTTCCTGTCTTGTTCATCTGGCAATGCTGGTAAGATAGTCCCTGGTAAGGAAAGTATTTGCTGCTTCCTGTTCTACCAACCTGATCCATAATGAGGTGAGTGACCCTCTGCTCTTGCCCAACTTCTGTCCAAGCACCATTCACCCCTATCTCTCTGGGCCTACTCCTGCTTGGGGTAGACACACCCAGGCAGGAAGGAGCTCCCTGAATCTGGAAACATGCCACTCTTCCTTCCCGTTCCACCGACCTGATCCATAACTAGATGAGTGATCCTCTAACTCCTGTACCAAGCCCCAATCACCCCGATCTCACTGGGTCTATGCCCACTGGGACTAGACCAGCCCAAGCAGGGAGGAGCTCCCTGGGTCTGGAAACACCCCACTCATCCTTCCTGTTCTTCCGACCTGACCCTTATGGAGGCCTAACTCCTTCAGAGTGAGGAGACTACCAGGAGAGGCAAGATCATCCAGATCTTCGGACATTGAATCCCTAGCCCATACACACCACTGGGTCACAAGAGGAGATAGAGAGACCCCACCTGCACCCAATGGAAGAAGATATGGGAAGAAGACAGAATAAGAACTCACTCAACAACAGAAAGACCAATATACCACCAGAATCTAGGGACTCCACACCAGTAAGATCTGAAAAGCTCAACACAAAAGATGAAGAAGAGATGGACCTCAAAAATTATCTCTGTAAGATGATAGAGACCTTTAAAAAGGAAACAAGAAAAACCCTTAAAGAAATAGAAGAAAAATCAAGCAAAAATTACATGTAATGGAGGAAAAGACAAACCAAAAAATTCAAGAAATAAACAAATCTCTTAAAGAATCTAAAGAAACCCAAGAAAAAACAACCAAACAAGTGAAGGAAGCTCTTGAAACAGTTCAAAGCATGAAAGCTGAAATAGACACAATAAAGAAAACACAGAATGAGGCAATGCTGGAAATGGAAAGGATGGATAAATGATCAGGAACTAAAGATGTGAGTATAAATAATAGAATTCAAGGGATGGAAGAGAGAATCTCAGTTACTGAAGACTCACTAGAGGATATACATTCATCGACCAAAGAAAACCTCACGTCCAACAAGTCCCTAACACAAAATATCCAGGAAATATGGGACACCATGAAAAGACCAAACCTAAGAATAATAGGTATAGAAGAAGGTGAAGAAACACTGCTCAAAGGTACAGAAAATATATTCAACAAAATCATAGGAAAAAAACTTCCCCAACCTACAGAAGGATAGGCCTATGAAAGTACAAGAAGCTTACAGAACACCAAACAGACTGGACCACAAAAAGAAGTCCCCCCAACACATAATAATCAAAACACCAAATCTACAGAATAAAGAGAAAATATTAAGAACAGCAAAGGAAAAAGGCCAAGTAACATATGAAGGCAAACCAATCAGAATCACACCCAACTTCTCAATGGAAACTTTGAAAGCCAGAAGGTCTTGGATAGATACCCTACAAGCACTAAGGGAGAATGGATGTCAACCCAGACTACTGTCCCCAGCAAAACTTTCAATCTCGATAGAGGGAGAAAATAAGACATTCCATGACAAAAACAGATTTAAACAATACATATCCACAAATCCAGCACTACAGAATGTTCTGGAAGGAAAATTCCAACCCAACGAACATGACTACACTCACAAAAATACAGGCAATAGATAATCTAATTCAACCAAACACAAAAAGAAACAGGAGGGCGAAATCCACACACAATGACACTTCCAACAATAAATAAAAAACAAACAAGAACCAACAATCAATGGACATTAATATCCCTAAATGTCAATGGTCTTAACTTACCCATAAAAAGATATAAACTAACAGAATGGATATGAAGACAGAATCCATCCTTCTGCTGTTTAAAAGAAACACACCTCAACTTCAAAGACAGGCAATACCTCAGAGTAAAAGGATGGGAAAAGATTTTCCAATCAAATGGGCCCAAGAAACAAGCTGGTGTAGCAATCCTAATATCTAACAAAACAGACTTCAAACTAAAATCAGTCAAAAGAGATGAAGAAGGTCATTTCATACTCTTCACAGGAAACATCCATCAAGATGAAATCTCAATCCTGAACGTCTTTGCCTCAAATACAAAGGCATCCACATATGTAAAAGAAACATTATTAAAGATCAAACCACACACACTTATAGTAGGAGACTTCAACACCCCCCCTACACTACCAGACAGGACGGCCAGACAGAAACCTAACAAAGAAACAAAGGATCTGACAGAAGTTATGACCCAACTGGGTTTAACAGATATCTATGGAACATTCCATCCAAACACAAAAGAATATACCTTCTTCTCAGCGCCACATGGAAACTTCTCTAAAATTGACCACATAGTTGGCAGCAAAGAAAACCTCCACAGTAACAAAAGAATTGAAATAGCCACTTGTATCTTATCAGATCACCATGCTTTAAAGCTAGAATTCAACAGCAATACATATTGCAGAAAACCTACTTATTTGTGGAAATTGAATAACACCCAATTGCACCATTCCTGGGTTGAGGAAGAAATAAAAAATGAAACTAAAGACTTCCTTGAACTTAATGAGAATATAGACACAACATACCCAAAGTTATGGGACACTCTGAAAGCAGTGATAAGAAGAAAGTTCATAAGCACTAAGTGCCCACATGAAAAAACTGGAGAAAAGTCACATTAGAGAATTGACAGAACAATTGAAAGCTTTAGAGCAAAAAGAAGCAAACTCACCAAGGAGTAGGAGACACCAGGAAATAATCAAACTGAAGGCTGAAATCAATAAAGTAGAAACTAGGAAAACATTACAAAGAATCAATGAAACAAAGAGTTGGTTCTTTGAGAAGATCAACAAGATAGACAAACCTCTATCCAAACTATCCAAAAGGCAGAGAAAGAGCATGCTAATTAACAAAATCAGAAATGAAAAGGGGGATATAACAATGGACACTGAGGAAATCAGAGAATCTTCAGGTCATGCTTTGAAAACCTGAACTCCACAAAATTTGAAAATCTAAAGGAAATGGACAGTTTTCTAGATAGATATCACTTACCAAAATTAAACCAAAAACAGATAAGCAGTTTAAATTGGCCTATAACCCCTAATGAAATAGAAGCAGTCATCAAAAGCCTCCCAACCAAAAAAAGCCCAGGGACAGATGGCTCCACTGCAGAATTCTACCAGAAATTCAAACAAGAGCTAATACCAGTACTCCTGAAACTGTTCTGCACAATAGAAGCAGATGGGACATTGCCAAACTCTTTCTACGAGGCTACAATCACTTTGATACCCAAGCCACACAAAGATATGTCTAAGAAAGAGAACTACAGACCAATATCTCTCATGAACATTGATGCTAAAATACTCAATAAAATATTTGTGAACCGAATCCAAGAACATATCAGAAAAATCATCCACCATGATCAAATAGGCTTCATCCCAGGGATGCAAGGTTGGTTCAACATACGAAAATCCATCAATGTAATCCACCATATAAACAAACTGAAAAAGAAAAACCACATGGTCATCTTACTAGACACTGAAAAAGCCTTTGACAAAATCCAACATCCATTCATGATAAAGATCTTGGAGAAAACAGAAATAACAGGAACATACCTAAACATGATAAACGCAATATGCACCAAACCAATAGCCAACATGAAACTAAATGGAGAGAAACTCAAAGCGTTTCCTCTAAAATCAGGAACAAGACCAAGCTGTCTACTCTCTCCATGTCTCTTCAATATAGTACTTGAAGTTCTATCTAGAGCAATAAGACAAGAAAAGTGGATCAAAGGGATACAAATTGGAAAGAAAGAAGTCAAACTTTCACTATTTGCAGACGACATGATAGTCTACATTAGTGGCCTGAAAAACTCTACCATGAAACTCCTACAGCTGATAAACACCTTCGGCAAGGCAGCAGGATACAAAATTAACTTAAAAAAATCAGTAACCCTACTATATAGAGATGATAAAACCAATGAGAAAGAAATCAGGTGAAACATCATCTTTCACAATATCCACAAGCAACATAAAATATTTTGGGGTAACACTAACCAAAAAAGGGAAAGACCTGTACAATAAGAACTTTGAGACTTTAAAGAAAGAAATTAAAGAAGATACCAGAAAATGGAAAGATCTCCCATGCTCTTGGAGAGGTAGAATCAACATAGTAAAAAATGGCAATCCTGCCAAAAGCAATCTACAGATTCAACACAATCCCCATCAAAATCCCAACACAGTTTTTCACAAACACTGAAAGAACAATACTCAACTTTATATGCAAAAATAAAAAACCCAGGATAGCCAA
This sequence comes from Cricetulus griseus, assembly GCF_003668045.3. NCBI lineage: Eukaryota > Metazoa > Chordata > Mammalia > Rodentia > Cricetidae > Cricetulus > Cricetulus griseus. The sequence continues at coordinate 111,133,099 of NW_023276807.1, forward strand.
AACAACTCTTTACAACAAAGGATCTTCTGGAGGCATCACCATCCCTTACTTTAAGCTCTACTATAGAGCCATAGTTCTGAAAACAGCTTGGTATTAGCACAAAAATTGACAGATAGACCAATGGAATGGAATTGAAAACCCTGATATTAACCCATGCACCTATGAACACCTTATTTTTGACAAAGGTGCTAAATCTATACAATGGAAAAAAAGATAGCATCTTCAACAAATGGTGCTGGCACAATTGGATTCAGACATGCTGAAGATTGCAGATAGATCCATACCTGTCACCATGCACAAAACTTAAGTGCATATGGATCAAAGATCTCACCATGAATCCAGCCACACTGAATCTTCTAGAAGAGAAAGTGGAATTACCCTTGAACAAATTGGCACAGGAGATTCCTGAACATTACGACAGTAGCACAGACATTGAGGTCTGCAATTACTTAATGAGACCTCCTGAAACTGAGAAGTTTCTGCTAGGCAAAGGACACAGTCAATAAGACAAAACGACCACCCACAGAATGGGAAAAGATCTTCACCCATCCCACATCTATCAGAGGACTGATTTCCAAAATATATAAGGAGCTCAAGAAGCTAGCCACCAAAACACAAAACAATGAAATTTAGTTCTGGGGTGCAGAACTAAATAGAGAATTCTGAACAGAGGAATCTGAAATGGCTGAAAGACACTTGAGAAAGTGCTCAAAATCCTTGTCCATCAGAGAAATACAGCTCAAAACAACTCTGAGATACCACCTCACACCTGTCAGAATGGCTAAAATAAAAAATACCAATGATAATCTATGCTGGAGAGGATGTGGAGAAAAAGGAACACTCCTCCATTGCTGGTGGGATTGCGAACTTGAAAGACCACTCTGGAAATCAGCATGGCAGTTGCTCAGAAAAATGGGAATCAGTCTACCTCAGGATCCAGCCATTCCTCTCTTGGGTATATACCATGTTCATAGCAGCATTGTTTGTAATAGCCAGAACATGGAAACAACCTAAATGCCCCTCAACTGAAGAATGGATAGAAAAAATGTGTTACATTTATACAATGGAGTACTACTCAGCAGAAAAAAGCAATGGAATCTTGAAATTCGCAGGCAAATGGATGGAACTAGAAGAAACCATCCTGAGTGAGGTAACCCAGTCACAAAAAGACAAACATGGTATGTACTCACTCATATATGAATTTTAGACATAGAGCAAAGGATTACCAGCCTATAATCCTCTTCACCAAAGGAACTAGGAAACATGAATTACTCCAAGGGATAAATGGACCCCAGGAATGTGAAGTGGCATGAACTCCTGAGCATGAGGGTAGGGGAGAGGGAGCTGCCACAATAACAGCAGGAGAAGAGGAGTGAAGAAGAGGAAATGGAGGAGCAGAAATACTGAGTTGGGGGAAGAATAGAAGAGAGCAGGATGAGAGATACCATATTAGAGGGAGCCACCATAGGTCCGAGGAGAGATATGGCACTAGGGAGATTTCCAGAGACCTATAAGGATGACACGATCTGACAATCCAGGCAATGGTGGAGAGGATAACCTAAATGTCCTTGCCCCACGTTGGGCGCCACGTGTATGATTAAAGTCTCTTTATTCCAAAAGACACCAAGGTAAAACACAGGCCAGAGCTAGGTTATAGAACCCAGCCAGCGCGGCCAGAACAAAAGGGGCCAGGGTCCCCACGTGCAGCCCCTTAAGAAGCTCCCTTACGTCACCCCGGCTTTCCTTCACCACGCCCTTATGGGCGAGTCCCGGGTCCACCTGGTACCTGTCCCAGGACTATTGGGCGGGGCTAGGATGTCTCCCTACATATATTTTTGTGTCTACCTAAGATGCCACATCGCTAGATGTGTTTTAGTCACTTATAATCTGTCTATCCTGAATTATGAATTCCTAAGGCCCTATTGAAAAAAATACAAAATGTAATGGCCAAGAAGAAATGTTGCAAATGTGTCCAACAATATGTGAACAGATTCTAGAATACTGGGTCCACTGGCAGACTTTTTGCAATGCATTCATTCCCACAAAAATGACTGGAACTAACTACTTTCCATGATACACTCTTGGAGCTAGCATGGAGCTGGTTCTTCAGAGAACCTATGGCATTTTGACATAGTCAAAATTGGTCAGTGATTGCTCTTCAGTTTTTTTTATCATCCTCTCCTAAGAATAAAGTTGATTAGATTTATCTAGAATAATTTTGTCATTGCTGCCAAGAATATTTATTCAAGTGAGGATTGGTTAAAAGAGAGGCCTCTCATTTTAATGTTCATGAATATTTGGAAACAAAAATATGACATGGAGGAAATGATGGATTTTTATGGCAAAGCCCTGTGCTTTGCTGACATGCCAAGACTTCTGGCTATTGCTCAAGATGGACATTAGGGTAACTACCCTCTTTAGAGCATTCTCCCTGACAACTGTTGGGAACATCTGAGACCCTCATGATGTATTAAGTTGTGTTCATTCTTTACATCACACTCCTTTATGAGCTCTGCACTGAGGCACAGTAGATAAACAAAACTTAGGAAAGCAAAACTTAAACACACACACACACACACACACACACACACACACACATATATATATATATATATATATATGTATATATATATATATATATATATGGAATATAATCAGAAGAGAGGCAACAGTAAAAATAATTATTGCCCAGTATAAGCCATGTTTCTTGGAAACATATAGGAGGTAGAAATTCTTCCCTTTCCACAGTACAGAGGGAAACAACAGGAAAAAAGAGACAGGGAGAACCTCTAGGAACCAAGCAAGAATAATGGATGACCAACCAGTTATCTGCTGACTCATTTGATACAGCTCTCACAAGAGTCAGACCTTTTGATTGCCCCATACCATTGCACCAATTGCTTTCATTACCTGCTTGGTTTTATTTTCCTGTCCTTTTTCTCTTCCTTAGACCAGTGACATTCAAAACTTTTAACAAAACTGACAGAGATAATAAAGTCTATCTATCATTTGTAGTTCAAGGATACATTATTTGAATGTAGCTATAATTATTTGATAGCTTCAAGGTCATCAGACAGAAAGTCTGTGGCCATCACTCAGAATCCATCTCATGTGTATGACAATTGCTAAAACCTTTTTTTTTAATCTTTTCAGACAATTAATCTAGAGAAAGCCACTGAGAACTTAGAGTTACATGAAAGAAATCACTAGCTATTCATTGTCTATCTACCACATATAAAACATGTTTGACCTCAAAAAGAATAAGATGAAGTTCAATTATTGCATGTATTTTTGAATAGATATCCAAGAGTACAAGATAAGGGTGCAGGGGTGTACTGAGGCAGTCAGATAAATTATATAAGCAATATATGAAGACATGGAAGGAAATGAAAAGCAATTCCTGCTACAAAAATGTTTACCTGTTGCAAAATATATATAAGATAGAATACCATAGTTTATGGGGTATTAAGAGAGACTTGCTCTTTTCTGAACTGTAAATAATTAATTAAAAAATTCCCTGAAATGTGAAAGAAACTTAAAGAGCCTATTGAAATCACGAAGAAATATCTAACACACATAATTCTTCCAAAAAGCTTAACAACTATATATTTTCTCTAAATTAACAGAGGGGAAAATAAAGTTTTAATTATGCTGGGAAATAAAATCAGCTGCAAGTTAGTAATAAAAGAACCGGAGGCTAAGAGAGCAGTATTTTAAATTTTACATCATAATTTTTACTGAAAATATAAAGGGTGCTCATATAAATTAATAAAATTTTCATTATGCTAATGAAAATGGGTTGTCTTTTTTAAAGCTCTAATTCAGCAGTCTCCTGCTGGAAATTAGTTATTACTTAAATTCCTATGGGTTTCCTAGAAAAATGCAGGTAATAAACTTAAGGGACCTCTAGAGGGCACACTACAAAACAGATCTAGGTCACCTAGAGAGGAAGGAACTAGCAGGAAGCTGTTTCCTTTAAAAATGTGTAGAGATTGAAGATTTTTGTTCATTAACACCTTGCTTGCTTTTCCAAATGACAAGTTAATCTTAACAAATCATCAGATATGGTTCAGAATATTCCAAATCTTTGGGTTGAATACCATCTTTGTATTGCCCAATGCCACCAAATTCTCCTGTGTACATTCAGCTTGGTTTCAATACAAAGCATGATGCTGAAGCAAGAAATGGCTGCTTAAGAAGTGGACATTTTTTCGAGTTCCTTTCATCCAGCTCTAGGTGTATTTAGAAAAATATCAGTATAGGATGAAGCTGAAAAATAATGAAAACATATTTGACATTTTGTGGTTGATATTAGTTAGCACACTTTTCCATGCACATTACCTTAATGAAACCCTAAAATATGAGTGAGTCTGATTTTATTGTCATTGACACTGATGGGATGACTGACTCTAAGGACTCGAGGTAATAAAGCACATTCAAATTTAGTTCTCTGATTTCAGTCTCAATGACCTTTCCATTGCATCATGCCTATTTCTGATTACCCAGGTAATGAAGTGAAAAATCAGTAACCTTTCAATAGATGTTCTGCAGTGGATGAAGTCATAGGATCTGAACAAGGAAGAAGCATTGACATGATCTGCACTAATAAGTCATAGGCTTGGAAAACTAGCCAGCTAATGCAAGAGGGGGATGAGGTGGGGTGTTGACATAATCATCTCCCGAATAGCTCTCCAAAGCACACTAACTACACAGGTGCTGGCAACACAGATCACACTATACATGATGATTTTCTTGGTTCACAAACCAAACTAAGAGAAACAATCCCAAAACACTTAAACCACTGGAATTCTACTATAGCCACTACATGAAACAGGTAAAAAGTTAGCCTCGTTTGTTTCCAAGTCTCCAGTTTATTTGCTTTTAATCTAGACAATGTCACATTTGTACAATACAAAACCCATCCTATCCCAAAGCAGACTAATGATTAAGGGCAGAGGATTTCTTACTGGTCGTTGGGGAAACTCTGAGGTGAGGAGTAGTCAGCTGTCCCACTGCAGAAGTATAGTCATAATGGTAGAGAAGACAAGGGGCCACCTGGCTTGGTCATGAATCTCAGGGTCTGGTACTATGCCAGGACAGATGGAAGAGAATCCTCAGAAAACCACCCTGCCCAGGAGCACAGGAGCTCAGGACTGCCTCACCAGCCTCACTGTCATGTGATTTGTTCAGACCCAAGGGCTGTTGTAAGGAGAGACAAAAAAAGCAGGAGAGAGGAAAAGTACTGATGAGTGGTCACTAGGAATACTTGCAATTGTGGGAAAGGGTGGGTGGGGAGGTGGGCCAGCTGCCACTAGGAAGGTAGCATCAGGTTTCAAAAATGACACTGTGGCTAATGTTTTGCCCCCATTTGATGACATAATGGTCAGTGTAGTCCAATGTCAGTTTGAATACCTTCAAGTAGCATACCTTAAGACCAGAAAGTGTGAATGTCACCTCAAAGTTCATGAAAATGGGAGAGGGGTGTTGAACCCATATCCTCTCATCGCTGGTGGGCAGAAATTCAATCTCTGTGCTGATCTGATTCTTTCATGCTGATCTCATCTTCCATACGATGGCATTTTAGCTGGCCTTGTGCTTGGCCTTCTCCTTCAGCAGAGCCAGCATCCTGCTTATGTTCAGTGGGGCTGGGATCCTCAGCTCAATCTTCTGGTTTAGAAATGAGGGCTTGAAATTGGACTTGATGACCTTGACTTCCACTTTAGTGAGTCCCACAGCTGTTACCATTTGGATCACCCAGAAAGGATGATGTCCTTCAAATATTGACAGAGGTGCCTTGGCGATCTAGTTTTCATAGGCTACCTGCCTGACATCTGTCCCTTTAATTCTAATGACAGATGCTAAGAGTATGGTAAAAAAGGGGGGCAATTATGTTTATAATTGCCATTGCTTTGACCTTTTCAAAAGAAGCAGATCACTTTCTAGATCATGTTCCCAATACAAGGGAAGGTGATACTCTCGGGCACGCACAGGAGCAGGGTAAGGAGGTCAAGATCAGCAACTCCTCAATAGTCAAGTTTTGTGTCTCTTCAAAGGTCAAGGTCAGCTTCATTCATAAGATGTAGGTCTCTTTCTAGAAAAGGATCAAAATCCTAGGCAAGGTCAAGATCAAGACACAGGTCTATTTCATGGCCAAGAAACAGCCAATCAAAATCCAGGTCTCCATCTCATAAAAAGTTGTTCCCCATCAGTGAGTCCATGTAAAAGTGCAGGTTCTGAAAGAAGGGACTGAAGTTCTCAAGTTCACCCTTTAGGGAAAGGTTATTTTGTTTACATTAGTATAAAGAATTTGTCTGTAAAATGTAATCTAGAAGGATCTTCAACCATCTAATCAAAATGTATCTGAATCATTGCTCTGCAAAATTCACAGCAGTAAAGTGCTGTTTTGTTGAATGTATTAACATCTTGTGTTCTGAAAATGTGGGGTTTTATTGGGCACATTTAGATTAAATGTTTCAAACTAGGAGGAAAAAAGTGAGCCTGATGATCAAAGTAAGAAACCACAATGGAGTGACAGAGGAGGCAGTGTGTAAGATGAGGTCTGGTGGATATAAAAATTGCCGCTGTTGGCCTGGACTAACTTCAGAGATCTAGTTTATCAACACCCTGCTTTTGGTCTTAAAGATTTGGTGTTCAGGACATAACTCTGTCTACCACTAAAATGAAAAAGAAAATATAGAAATTTTCATCAAAAATGTAACTGTTTTTTTTTTCTCTACTGATCAGCTAATACCTCACAGTTAACCCAGGAAAATATAAACATTAGTAAAAGCATGTCTCCCTATTTGTAAATTAGTGTAGGTTGGTAGGGCTATTTATTAGGGTTTTTCAGAGACAAAACCAATAACCCTGTATTAGTATGTGCCTGAACACTCATATGCATGTGTGTGCATGTCTGTATGTGTGAATATGTGCATTTTTCTGTGTGTATATGTGCATGTCTATGTGTATGTGTGTCTGTTTTTTTGTGTGTGTGTGTGCATCTGTGAGTGTGTGTACATGTGCATATCTTTGTGTGTATGCATGTGTGTGCATGTCTCTGTGTGCATATTTGCATATGTGCATGTCTCTCTCTGTGTGTGAAGAAATCATTATAAGGCATCAATATGAAGCTATACAGACTGAGCCTGAAGAACTGCTGATGTGCTGTTTTTTGAACCAAAGACAATGAGATAAATGGAAGGGACTTTTCCTCTGCCATTTATTCAATTCAGTGCTGCAATCAGATGAAGTGGACTAGCACTAGGGAGGGCACTTTAGTCTGTGGATTCAAATGTCACTCTTACTCAGAACTAGTACCATAGATATTTAACCAAATATCCAGGCACCTTGTATCCACTCAAAATGGCATATGAAATTAACCATTGTGAATTTTTCTGCGTGATTTCTGTGGGTATTAAAGAATATTAAGCAACAGCAACAACAACAAAAACCAGAAACTGGAGGAGACAGGGGGCCCTGAAAACAACTTTGAGATTTTGTGATGGGCTTGGCTTCTACATCATTCAGGAAGAAACCAACCACAATGGCTATGCGAAAGACTGCCTGTGTCATTTGCTTCTATCACTTTCTGACTACACCCTTTTAAAAATTCATGCCTCAGTTTCTTGTTAATAAAATTGAGATAATCTAGTATCTGTGTATGGGTTGCTATAAACTTGAAAAGAATTATAGTGTTTATGATTTGTTCAGAGTTGGAATCCTCAACATATTATTTTTATGGGAGAAGGACTTTTAGAATGAGTCATTCTGTGAAGTGTAAGAAATTTTATAAACATGAAATTTAGGGCAAGAGTATCTCTTCATGATGAACTGGAAAAATTTGAACTTTTGAGGATGTTTTAATGTATTAAATGTAAGTGAGAATTATATCTTTTATTTATCGCGGCAAATCTCTGTTCTTAAGAGAGATTTTATTTGTTTTATTTTATTTGTTTTCTCTAAAAGTTCATATTGGACACCTCCCTAATTCCACACTGTTGCAGGCACAGAGATACTACCAAGAGTTTGGACCCCAGTGATGTTGCCTGAGTTGCAGATAGTGGTCATCATATTTCCTGGCTGTCATACTGCTTTTGCCAGAGGTCTTGGAGGTAGGAAACCAGGGAAAGCAAAAAGCCAGCTGGAGAATGGGTATCCTCTGCCCTGCATCTGTGTGAGAAACCATAGGGTTTTCATACATTTATTTCTTTTGGATGGAAAGAAGTGAATGTGGTGCTTTATTCTGTTTCCCTACATGATCAGCTAGTTAGCAAAAGGGACTGGGGGCAGGGAACACAGATCCCTGTCCTCCATTAATCAGCTGTGCCAAGGTCCCACTTTCTCCTTCATGCTTGCTGTCTACAGTAGAGCTGACTCCTGCTCCCTCTTCCCCTTGTGTTGCCTTGAGAGAGAGAGTCCATAAATAGTCAGAGCACATACTATAAGGCCTTTCAAACTGTCTTCCTGTGTCCTGCTGTGGTCCTTGGGTGACTGTCTCCTGGGGCTCTGTATGAGATACTGGCATAGCCTTCTGCTTTTTGGTGTTATGTCTTTCTTTCTTCAAGGCTTCCACCAGGCCTAGCACATTGGTGAAATCCTGGTAAATTTCTATAAATGAACCTGGGAGGTATTCATGATCATCTAAGGAGTATGTGAGTTGAAAATTTATATTTTAGTAAGTCAATATTTACTGCTCTGGGGAGGTTCTAATTAGAATGAATAAATAGCTGATTTTTACATTTTAAAATAAATACAGACTACAAACGCTGTCACTTAGCTGTCTATTGGTAATAATTATAGAATATTATGCTGTAGCAAACATTTTATGAATCTTCTACAATAATATATTTAAACTGTTTAAATCTTAAACTAATCTACAAAAACTCAATTTAAAAACATGGTTATAGCTGGGTGGCGGTGATGTACTCCTTTAATCCCAGCACTTAGGAGGCAGAGTCAGGAGGATCTCTGTAAGTTCAAAGCTACCATGATCTACACAGCAAGTTCTTGGAAAGGTTCCTAAGCTACACAGAGAAACCCTGTCTTGAAAAACAAAAACAAACAAAAAACAAAACAACAATAACAACAGCAACAAAAAACATGGTTATACACACCTGCACTCCCAATAGTAACGGGGCAAAAGCAGAAAGATTAGAAGTTCAAGGTCATCCTCAGATATATAGTAAAGTGAAGGCTAGCCTGGGATACATGAGACCCAGTTTCCAAAACAATGTCATAATAGTTAATATTTTTAATATTATATTTAAACTACTTTAATTCAAAGTAATGTAAAAAAAGTAAAACTTGAAGTTTTGATTCAGTGGTACAAAACTGAAATATTTCTTTGGTGGCTACACATGTTATGTGGCTTATAGAGTTGTTTCAATGCTGATTCTACACAAACCCCAAGAGTGGCCTTTGCGAAGGACTCTGACCCATCAATTATCCCTGTTACTTATTTTTAAGAGGAGTATATGATAAGTTTGTTGTGACAATCCCAAGAACTATGCAAACTATGCAATCCATGCTAAATGCTGGCCCTTGTTGCAGACATCTGTGACTGTTCAGTAAGATGTGATGATCACCAATGACTCCATCAATAATAAAATAACCCTTGTTACCCTCTGCTCAGTGTCAGAAGTGCTACAGAGGACAGGGATCAGCCTTGTGTTTATCCCCAGAACTTGCAGGGACATTCATATGTACGTGTGCTAAGAGGAACATAAGGCATGAATATAATACACCACACTGGACCAGGAAGAAACCAAGGCTTGAACAGAAGTCACATGGTTTAGCTACTGAGTACATCCCACAGCAGGCTAAAATCTCATTTGAGGATGCCATCTCAAAGATTTAGTTTCCCAATTTACTTTAGCTTATACACTAGACTCCTTAAAAATGACCTGGTTTTTCTAATCTATGGTAGCTGAGAATAGAGTCCATATTTAATGATAAGAAGCAGCCATTCTGCAGCATAATAAAGGAAGCATGTACATAAATAAGATGGAATTTTGTTTAACCATAAAACCTGCAGTTGGTTAGTCATTACATTATAATTGAACCTGATCTAAACAAGGCAGTGTGCATATGCAATATAAGCATCTACTCCCCTAAACATACCTCATTGCCACCCACTGGAACAGTTATAGATAAATATTTTGCTTTTATAGCCTTTATTTCTGAAACATAAAAGGTTTTATGTTTCTAATTCCTGGACAATTTTTGTGGTATTTTCTCTTTATCTTGCATTCTACTTTAAAGTACTGTTTGAGGGGGAAATGAAAGATTTCAGAGAAGTCTGAAGTGTTTTTCAATTATCAAGAATGAATCAGAGATCCCCAATCTTAGACAATTGCATTGATTGACAGAGTGAATATGGTTGAGATTTTAATCTCTTGATTGCTTTAAAAATCTAGTTGCTTTGGCTTTTGTTTATGTTTCTGTATTGCTTATCACAGCGACTTTCAACACAGTTCATAAAGATGTATTTTGGTAGCAAGAATGGGTTATTTGGCTGGAGGTTTTCAGAGTTTTGTTATTCAGAGAAATAACACCAGGAATCACACTTCTGATGACCTTCACATGGGTTTGGACAGAGGACTTTGGCAGATGAAAGCTGTAGTAATCAACTCCATGCCTTCTTCTCCAGGGACAGGGTGACTCACCTCTGTGTAGTTTGTTCTGGCACATAGGTTCCAACACTTACAAGGATTCTTGCTTCATTTCATTGTCTATTCTCTTTATATTTAAATTCTTAATAATTGTATGATTCCCTTATGACACCAAGAGCTGTCCTAAGTCCAAGTCTGATGTTATGTGATATTCTTTATGATCCCTTGTATATCACTACCTATGTTTCTTCATCTTACTCTTCATAACTCATGGTCAACCTCTGTAAAACCTTCTCTTTCTTTTCCAGGTTGTGTTAGCAGCTTGCCATCTTTTTGTTTCCATGGTAACATATTCACCCTTCCAGAATTGCCCTGCTTGTTCTGCATTTCATTTGCACATGTGAATGTCATCTGTCTATGACTCCAGAATAGGGATTGTCTATGAGTTTATTCTTTTCTTCTTATGTAACAATGTCAGATGTTCAAATGTATGGCATGAGAGGGGTTTCTGCAAGTATTATTCATGCTTTGCTCCAATGACAAGAAACAATTACATGTCCCCATTATGGTGTTCTTCTATGCAACATGCTGTTGTTTCCTCCTGCAGCAGATGGAAACAAATACAGAGGCTCACAGCTGGACAATGTTCAGAGAATGAGAGACCTTGGATCACTCAGTGCTGCATGACACATTTCCATCAAATCTCTTCCTTCGGGGTTCAGTGAACTTTGGGGAAGAGGAGGCAGAAAGGTTGTAAGAGCCAGAGGGCATAGAGGACAGCAAGCTTACAAGGTCTTCTAAACTGATGCACATGTGAACTCACAAAGATTTTGGTAGCATGCACAGGGACTACACAGAAGCCATCGCCAGCTGACAAGTGTTTGCAAAGGAAAAAATAGTTTTCTTCAAAAAACACTTACTTATTCTCCAAACCACACTTAATGGAGGACTCCTGGTAAGCAATACATTGTTAACCCAATATTAAATCAATTGAAATTTCACAGTGTTTTGTCTCATAATACTTTGTCTGGGCATTTTTAAAAATCATGTAGGTCTTTTGCTTGTCTATCATGTCTCCCACCTCTGTCTTTTTATGGAATTTCTGTGTATACAAATGTACCTCTCTCTGTCTGTATTTCTTGTGCTTTCTCTTTGGCTCTTTTGCTAGCTTGATTTGTCCTGTTTTTGGTATTGGTGTTGGTTGTGTTGTTGTTGTTGGTGGTGGTGTTTGTGTTTTTTAATGAGAGAGAGAAAGAAAGGGTGTGGGTTTAGGTTAGTGGGGAGGTGGCGAGGACCTGAGAGTTGTGGGATAGGAAACTGTGATTAGAATACATAGTATGAAATATCAATTTTCAATAAAAGAGAAGAAGATACCGTTGTCCCTTCCTTGTACACATGCCATCATTTGTCTTCTATCATCCAGCTAAAAAGTACTTCTTCTGGAAGCCTTCTTTTCTTAAAATGTGAGAGAAGGGATGGCATCTCCTCCTCCTTCCCTTCTAGATCACAGCCTTACCCTACCACATTGATTTAGAGAATGTACCCCCACACACACTCCAGCTGAGAACTTCTTGAACTTCATATTTTAGTCATTCTTCTTAAGCCTTGACAAAGTACCTGAACAAGCACAGAAAGAATAGGCAGGGAAGAAAAGAAAGGACAGAACAAAGGACATAATTACACAGTTGCATCTTCTCAAAATAAAACTGTGGTGGATGGAAATTTCAGCTGAGTAATTCAGTTTTACAATATAATATAGCATGAATTGCCAAAGTGCTTTTTCTTTATATAGCAAGAAAAGAAACAAAAAACAAGGGTCTTCTTTTTTAAATTCTTTAATTACTACTCCTATTTACATATCCATCCCCCCATTCCCTCAACCTCCCATCATCCCATGTTCCCCACCAACCCCCAACCCATCCCCCAACTCCTCCCCAGGGATAGCGAGGCCCTCCATGAGGGACCTTCAAAGTCTGTCATATTATTTGGGGGAGGGCCTAGGCCTTCCTTGCTGTATCTGGGCTGCAATAGTATCCCTCCATAGGGAATGGCCTCCCAAATTCCATTTGTGCTCTAGGGTTAAAGACTGGCTCCACTGTTAGAGGTCCCCTAGACTGTCTTGACCTGGTAGCTGGCACCCACATTCAGAGGGCTTTGTTTGGTCCAATGCAAAACAAGGATCTTCTAAACTAGTTGATTATTAACACGAACTTGAACTGTCTGATTTTATCAGCTTTATAAGTCCAGCTAAATTAGAACCCACACTGTTCTCTGAGTATGTAAGAGAAACCTTAAACATAAATACAAACATATAGGACTTTTTAAAAAATTCCGAAGGCTTTTATGCTAATAGATACCAAGCAAGCAAATAATTCCCCTAAAAAAAAATCCTACAATTTTCCAGGTATGGTTCCCAGTTTCAGGTATTCACACAGTTTTCTCGTGGCCCATTGTTTTTATTTGGTTCATCAAGGCAGGTAGCCATGAGTGCCAGTGTGTGCTCCCTGTTATTTTATTTAATGGTACTTACACAATCTAAAGAACTACTTTTTAGATGCTGTTTTGTTTCATTGTTTCTGCATGTAGATTCACCTTTGTAAAGATTCAATGGATTGAGATGAAACCTCAAAGTTGTTTGTATTTGTGTCTTCCAAATTGCTAAGAACATTTTTGAGATATTTCTTAGTGATTTTTATTTGTTAGGATGAGAACTCACTATTCAGATCCCTAGCCCCTTTTTATTTGTGTCTTTTGTTTCCTTGACTCTTTGATTTTTTAGTTCTTTGTGAATTCTGTATCTGAAATCTCTGTCAGATGTGTAGCTAGTAAAGATTCTCTCCAGTTCTGTGGGTTGAATCTTCACTCAGTGCTTTCCTTAGCTATATGGAAAGTTTTTAATTCTATGGGGTTCAAATTGCCAGATATTGGCCTTAATTTCTGGGAAATAGAATACTGTCCAGAAAAATCCTTTCCTATCTTATTGATGTTGCTTATATTTTCTTTTGGTATGTTTAGTATTTCAGGTTTCAATTTGAGGTATTTCATTTGCTTGGATCTATCCTTTGTCAGGGTCATATATATCTATCCTTTGATCAAGGTCTAATCTTATTATTCTACATGTAGACTTCCAGTTTTCCCAGCATCATTTGTTGAAAAGACTGTACTTTCTCCAGTACATGATTTTTGATCTCTTCATCAATTATCACATGACTGTACTATTGTGTACTCATGTTTGCATCTTCTATTTTATTACACTGATCTACACATCTTTTCTTGTGTCAATGCCATATCAGTTTTTAATTTCTATCCTTAAATAATATATCCTGAAGTCTGAAATAGCAATCTCTCCATTATTGTTCTTTTTGCCCAGGACTACATTGAATTTCCAGGGATCTTTTCTGTCTACATATAAATTTTAGGTTTTAATTTTTCTATTTCTCTGAAGAATGTTGTGGATGTTTTATTGGAGTTGTGTCAAGTCTGTAAATTGATTTGGTGAGAGGGGCATTTTTAGTGTTAGTTCTGTGAATATGGGATGCCTTTTAATTTTTCTAGTGTTTTTCTCAATCTCTTTAAAGATACAAAGCTTTCTTTGTAGAAATTTCTTATTTCTTTGGTTAGCTTTATTCTAAGATATTTCATTGTGTTTGATACTATTCTGAATGGCAGTGTGCCATGCCTATGAGCTCTTTGTCAGTGCATTTGTTGCTTGCATATAGAAAGGCTACTTATTTTCTAAGTTGACTTTGTACCCTGCCACTTTTCTGAAATTGTTGAATGCTCCTAGACAGTTTTGTTATTGTTGGAATTTTGGGGTCTCATATATATTATATATATATATCCATATTCCAACAATAAAAATTTTATATATGCATATATATCTATACATCCATATATATAATTATCCATATAATTCTCCTTCTCCTGCTTGTATGCTTTAAATCTCCTCTTCTCCCCTTATTTATCTGCTAATGCTTCCATCAATATATTGAAAAGGAGTTCTTATAGTGTACATCCTCATCTCATTCCTGATTTTAATGGTTTGCTTAAGAATTTCTCCCCCACTTAGGGCAACACTCACCGTGGATTTGTCATATGTAGCTTTGATTGGGTTGAGGAATGTTTTTGCCACTCTTCCCTATAGTACTTCTATCATTAAAACATGTTAGATTTTGTCAAAGAATTTTCTGCGTCTATTGAGATGATCAAGGGAATAGTTAAGGTCAACAAACAACTGATAACAATGCTGTCAAGATTGTGGGGAAAACCTAACCTTCATTCGCTGTTAGAAGAAGCACAAATTGATGCAGACACTTTAGAAATCAGTATAGAGAATCCTCACACAACTAAAATTAAATCTACTTTATGAGCCAGATATACCACTCCCTGACATATGCCCCAAAGACTCAGCCTCCTACTCTCCAGATATTTGTTTAGCTATAAGAATTACTATCTTATTCATAGTAGCAAGGAAATGTGAACAACCTACATGTCCTTCAATAGATGAATGGATGATTAATATGTGGTACACATACACAATAAAATACTATTCTGCACTGAACTGAACTCCTGGAATCCAGTTGTAGAGAGAGGCAAGTGATGAGCAAAGGGGTCAAGACCAGGCTGAGGAAACCCACAGAAACAGCTGACCTGAACAAGGGGGAGCTCATGGTCCCCAGACTGACAGCTGGGAAACTAGCATAGGATCAAACCAGGCGCCCTGAATGTGGGTGTCAGTTAGGAGGCCTGGGTAGTATATGGAGGCTCTGGTAGTAGAACAGTATTTATTCCTAGTGTATGACTTTGGGAGCCAATTCCACATAGAGGGATACTCTCTCAGTCTAGAAACACAGGGGAGGTCCTAGGCCCTGCCCCAAATGATGTGACAGACTTTGATGATTCCCCATGGAAGGCCTCACCCTCCGTGGGGAGCAGAAGGGGGATGGGATGGGTTGTTTGTGGGGGACATGGGAGGATGGAAGGGAGAGGGAACTGGTATTGATCTGTAAAATAAGATTTTTTTCTAATTTAAATTTTAAAATCTATGAAAGAAAAAGTATTATTCAGCTGTAAATAAAAATTAAAGCATGAAATTTGCAGTTAATGGATGAACCTAAAAATTACATTGAATGAAATAACCCAGACCCAGGAAGAAAATGCTACAAACTCTTTCTCATTTTCGGTTGTAAACTCCAAACCTTCAGACTTGATTTTCCACATGGAGTAACTGTAGAAAGCAGAAAAGCATAAAGGGAGCTCAGACAGTGGTGCAGTGGAGAGCTTGAGAGGGGACTAGTAGAATAAAAACATGTGATACGAAGTGGGAAAATGGAAAAATGAAAGGATGCACCACACCAGTAGGAAGGGAAGTCAATACAGATAGATCAAGAGGAACAAGGGACAAAGAAAACTAAGTTTGTTTGATAAAGCCTCAAGGAAGCCTATTATTTTATATTTACCTAAAAGTATACATACAAGTGTATCTATCTATAGATAGATAGATAGATAGATAGATAGATAGATAGATATAATCATATATATTATATATTATATATATATATATATATATATATATATATTGTGTATGGAAGTTATGCTGCAAGGGCTGGCAATGCTCCCCACAAGAACAAAAGAATAATACCAGCCCCAGTACCAGTCACAAAAATTCTTCCTTCAAGAGGTTAGTCATGGTAGTCTAAGTGACTCCCAAAATAATAGACTATCAATGTAGCCCTTGATTTCTTCTAAGTTACTGAGGGTGGACTGTTATTGTAGATTTGGTGTATCTTAGAGGATTCAAACTGGATATCTTAAATCTTAAAGCCTACCACTGTGACCTAACTTATATGTTACTAGATCATCCTATGCAAACTGTGAAGGGAGGGAAGCAATTAAACAGTCCTATCCCTGTACAACATCTATGAACCATGACAATTACAAATATGGGAAGGTATCTGTAAAGATGCAGTAAGTAGTACTCACATATTGGTGGTAACCAAAAGATGACTAATGATACTGAAGTCCAATGCAACAGGAAGAAAATCTTAACTGCTACTGGAAATCAAGCCAACTTCCTAGGGCTAGTGAGGTCATAAAACTTAGAAAGGAATCTATCACTACTTTGTTGGATAAGCATAAGTACAGACTGCATTATACATCTTAACCTTACATCTACAAATGAATATCACCTCTCAACAAAGAATTATCAATTTTCAGCAAATGGAGACCATCACACAAAAGCAAAACTGGGCACAATGCAGAGATCAATGGATCATGAGAAGCCCATCCCCAATATATACATATTCACCATAACTCCTGCATCGATGTCAAGTGGTAGAAAGATTATAAAGGCAGTAGATTATTGCTGTGAAATGATATCTCCTAGAATTATCTGCTTAAACAAGAGCAGAATAATGGCAATATCAATGGATAAGCTAATGTGGAAGGGAGGAATATTTTTTGGTCTACCACTAGGCAAAGAATTACATGACTACAAAGAACGAATGACTTCTGAGTAGGATGAGAATTAGCCTCTCCCAACTCCTTGTACATTGTCCAATGGTCAGCTTTGATATATATATATATATATATATATATATATATATAATCTGCGTGTATGTAACAATAATTATAATGAAAAGGAGAATGGAGAGCTGGCTACAAGGGAAGTATCAGAAGGAAGATACCTATGATGTATTGGAGGAAGGAAAATATGGGCTAGAAGTCATAAACTTTTATGTTAATTATAAATATATTTTAAAAGCATCAGTATAACTCAGAGGTGATATAGAATTTGATACATGATGCCCAGTGAATCTTCACTATTCCATTTGTCTTGGATTCATGTGAAACTTCTTTGTGCTCGCTTCCTTTTCTGTAAGAGAAAGGATATTCATTAGCTTTAGGCATGCCGAACTCTGCTCTAGATTTCATGTTTTGAAACCTAGAATTTAATGTCAGATATATTAAGTAATAGTCAAAATAAAGATGAAAAAGATTATTTAAGTTCAAATGTCGTAAGCTTTCTTAACTGGAGCTCTGAAATCTCTCCCAAGTAGACTCTCTACATAGTTATGTCTGGAAGAAGTTTGAAGATCTCAAAACCTCATGACATGACACCCCTGTGACTTTCTCTCTCATGTATGAACACAACTCATGAGAAAATGATCTTTTCATAACCACCTAGGAACCCCACCATTAACATTGCAGTTATGTACTTTAGAAATTCCACTGCCATTTTCAGAATGGGTTATTTAAAGTAGTTACATATTTTTGAGAATCTTGGGGATAAAAGGGGAAAACTTGGTGTCACCAGGCATTTTGTTGTGGATGATGATGATGTGTCAAAAACATTGAGGAACTGAGGGATTTAATGAAGTACATACTGACAAATTTTGACTTGAAATTTATAAGATAAAAAGAATGGATTATATAGGATAGAAGAAGTGGATAGTCCACTGGAAAAGGGGGAAGAACCAAGTTGTCTTTCATTTCTCAGGCAGTTTCTCTGTCTACTGAGGGAAAAAGAAAGAAGAAAAACTTGCTACTATTTGCAGGTCTGTGTATTGGTAAGGAAACCTTCCTTGAAAGCATTCAAGTTAGAACATATATAGGTATAAAATCCAAACTGACACATACTGGACAGTATAGCTAATCCTGTGAAAGTAACACTAAGCTCTGCTGTCTGTATAGATCAGGTGTTACAGTGGTCAATGTGCACACAGAGACAAAAGAAATCAGAACCATGGCATAGGTGTTTCACAAACAATTGTCATATTGATCAAGATTTATTAGCTGAAAAAATACCCGATAAGATAAAAACACATGATTGAAAAATACCTGACTTAAAAGGGGTAAAGATTTAATTTGTGTTATAATCTTAGGACCTTCAGAACATTGTGGTTGTTTCTATTGTTTCTGGGTTGTGGTGAAACAGAATATCACCACAGAACTTTGTGATAAAGCAAAGTTGAGAAACGAGAAAGCTGAGAAACACCAAGGGAGCCAGGCACAAGATACTCCCTCAAAGATTTGCCCCAGCAACTTATTTCCTCCAACTGAAATCAAACATACACTGTCTCAGCACATATGAATAGTTTATTCAAATATTTAATCTATCATTTTGATAATTCATCATCATGATTTTATCATAATTGATATTATGAGGGACCCTCATAACTAATTTTTTTAAAGTGCCCTCTTAGATATCCCCAAAGTTATGCTTTACCTAAGTCACTTAGTGATTGCTCATGCTTATCAAGCTGATGGTCAAGATTAACCACCAGAGTGACCCTTGCCAATGATGCACAAACTACATTGAGTCCTGGTGTCTTGTCAGTATTCTCTTCCCGTGATGATACACCAGGATTATGGCAATTCTTATAAAAGGAAACATTTAATTGGGACTTGCTTACAGTCAGAGGTTTAGTCCATTATCCCTGATTGTGGGAACACTGTGGTACACAAGCAGACATCATAGTTGAGAGAGTTCTACATCCAGATTTGAAGGCAGCAAGAAAAGAAAGATACTGGGATTGGTTTGAGCTTTTGAAACCTGAAAGAAACCCCCGGAGACACACTTCAACCAACAAGGCCACACCTCATAAACCCTGTCAAGCAGCACACTTCCTGATGACTAAGCATTAATGGGCACCATTCCCATTCAAACCACCACACTTGGGTACTTCCCAGACTGAATAGTATCTGAATAGGTTTAGTTCATAGCAAATTTCATTTTCTGTAGTATTACCAGATGATTCTAATATTCCTATAGTGGGAAAAGGAAATCTCACAAACTTATGTAGAGTGACAGGTCACTCATTCAATGTAACTTAGTCATTCAATGAAGACAAAAAATAAGTTGAACCAGTAGGGACCCTCATTACATGATGTGTTTTATTTAAACATTTTCCTATTAGTGGAAAAAGACTATAAAATAAGGATATAATGGTAAAAATGAATAAATTAGTAACAGAGTCTTATAACATGAATACCAAGTTAAATATTACATATGCAATAATATGTGCTATAATTTTACAAAACTGGAGGTATAGTAGGTTTATTTATAACAGTGTCACAACCAACACTTATGTATGAAACATAAACTTTACTCTGCCTTAGGGCAACTATGACAGTACTGGCCATGTTTTGGCTCCATTGTAATCTTAAGGGGCACCACTGAATATGCATCTCCTGATGATGAAAATATTGTAATGTTGTGCATCACTAGATACTATAATTAACCCAGAGAAACAGAGGTCAAATGTGCAGATTGATGGTGTATCTTGCTTGCAATTTTAAATGGGCTTATCTGTATGAGTTTTATAGGTAGAGTCATGTGATCAAATCTCAAAGGAAGGCAAAGGCATGCTACTGTAGAAAGGCTGGTGCAGGGCTATGACACCAAGTCTTGATAGTGAATATATATGTTCCAGGTGAATATAGAAACATCACTTCACTCGTTTCCTTAACTATCCTATTAGGTTGTTTCACCTTGTCCTTTGTCCAAGTATGGGACTTTGACTTGAGAAAGCTGAATATCTTCCATGATGTTTTTAGTATAACAAAAACCACTTAAGATAGAAAATTCCTTTTCCCACCACACATTTTTGGAGGTATTGGGAACTGGGGTGTTATATTATCTATATTATGAGCTATATTTATTTCCTTTAAAAGATTCAAAAGGCAAAATTACTCATTCTAAGTTAAGGGGTGCTGACCAGTTCTTGTAAGGATCCTTTACAAGCCTCTGCTAGCTAGAGTGTTAACTATTTAGTAGCAGTCATTTTTAACAAGCCCATAACATTGCCATTACATGAATTATACATGGCTTATAAAATGATTATTTAGTTAGTGGAAAATTAAATCTGTCAGTGTTTTCCAAATCCAAGCTAGGACATTCATCAGAAAAACTGTTAAATTTTTAATCAACTGTACTGCGGTTGATGTAGCTATCAGCTGAAATTGCTCTTTCTCTACCATTCTCCTTGTTGCAAAATTTAGTGTAGAATTATCAGCTCTATGATGCTAATTGAATTTTTTTTTCTTCTAAAGATTTAAGACAGTGACGTTCTTACCAGCACGGGAATAAAGATCTTGTATGATCTTCAAAGACATTTTGCATATAACAGAGTAGTAATTGAGTGTTTGAAGAATATTTTTTCTTTCCTATTTTCTTCCTTCTGGCATAGTGCCTCAGATAGAGCCACCTCAGTTTGAGATTACTTACAACTCACTGACAATGGTATTAAAATTAAGAACTAGCACAGTATGTTAAAAGGTGGCTCATGTTATGACAAAATATAGTAACTGTGATGATTTTAATTGTCAACTTGACACATTCTAGAATCAATTAGGGGAAGACTCAATGAGAGATTGTCTACATTAAGTCTGCATGTCTAGATCAGGCCATCCTTGTGGGGATTATTTTAATTGTGTTAACTGAGGTGGGTTGATCTACTCTGTGCATGAACATCACCACCTCTTAAGTTAGACTCCAGGAGAGTAAGCTGAACAGTATCACACATGTGTCAGTTAAATGTTCTTTACTCTTTACTACTAGTATGATGTGATCAGTCGCTTCAAATTTCTGCCACCTTTTCTTGTCCAAAATGATAGCATGTAATGTAGATTTATGAGCTAAACAATGTCTTTGACCTTACATTGCTTTTATCAAAATATTTCATCACAACAGGAAACAAAACTAAGAACCCAGAGAGACTTGAAATAATCTTGATATCTTACTTTGCATTATTTTCTATATGCATTATTTTCTATATGTTTGAATTGTACTTTAAGTTCTTCTGATGATATTAGAAGTTAAACTTATATTTTCTTTTAATTTTTTTGAGAATTTCATAAACGTATAACTGCATTTACATCATTGTTATCCTTCCTGTTCTTCAATCCAACTCTTTGCATGATGCATCTAACTCCCTCTTGAATTCAGCACTTCTTTAATTATAATCATTACACCACACACACACACACACACACACACACACACACACACACACACACCAAAACAGAAACACGCTGACTCCATTTGATGTTGCTATTATGTAGATGTATTTAGAAATGACCACTTGAGATTGGAGCTCATTCCTGAAGAACACTTATTTGTAGTCACTGATTACCAGGAACTCTTTATTTAGATTAAAATTTTTCTCATCCATGCTGGCATATTAATTGTCATTGTCATTGTGCAGGTTTTGTTGTGTTCAGCAACCATGTTGTTGAAATTTTATGGGTGTAGTTTCCCATCAAGAATACACAATCTCTCTTCAGACATTCTTGTTCTATGGTTCTTACAACCTTTCTTCCTTCTCTTACAGAATATCCCTTGTGCCTTAGATGTATGGGTTTTATTGTATATGTGCCAAGCTGAATTACACAGACCACATCAGTTGTTCTCTGCATTTTGACCAATTGTAGATCTGAGTAGTCTCTATCTGCTGTAAAACAAACCTTCTTTGATGAGAGTCACACTTACTATGAGTATAAGCATAAGTATTTGGGAAACAGAAATTATTTATTTTAATTTAGAAATATGGCAGTAGTAAGATCTCCTCTAGTGTCCATGGCCTCTCTATTCATGAGTAGTTGGCTACATTTCCAGTACCAGTTATGAATTCATTCACATTGAACAAGAAAAATACAACTAGACAACTATTATTTACCCTAAGTTAAAAGGGCTGCTAATGCTTCATTAGGGATATCTTGCTGGGCTTGTCATTGCTATGATTTTTGAAATATACAGTTGGGCAGGACTATTGTTTGCCTTCTCCTCTGGACAGCTTATAGCAAATTCAGATATTATAAAAGTTAGTACTCAGGGTGGAGGCTTCTAAGTCTGTTCCAGATTAATTCCTGATTTCTTTTTCCAAAGTATGTGAAATCTTTAGAAATTTCAGCAATAGGGTCTTAACTTCAAGTTCTGGGTGGCAATCAAGAGCAATAGCAATAGATTGAATCATTCAGAGAGCATCTTGAACTCTCCTGACAAATAACTCAAAGGAAGTTTCCTTTACCTGGTAGTGGACTATCTGTTAAATCGTCTATGATTATTATAGTCATGTGGTACAATAAAACCATATATCCTTTTTCCTGCTCCGTAGCACCTCTGTTTTACTATTGCTATCTCTAGAACTTGTTCTGTTTTATCATTGTCCCTTTTTACTCCTATGTTACAACAGTTTCTCTAGATTCCGTACTTACATCTAAGGATTTGGAGCTAGGATCCACAAATAAGAGAAAAGGTGCAGCATTTGTCTGTCTGAGTCTGGGTTACCTTTGCATATTCAACATTTGTCCATGTTTCAATTATTACTACTATGTAGGGTCCAACATTGCCCCAGACCTGTTCTCAATTGACCAATAACAGGAACAACTAAGTCTAGATCATTACCGTGGTGATATATTACTTATGAACTATTAAAATTGTCCAGAAGACTCAGAAAGAAAAGTCAGCCACAAACTATAAAAGCCTGGCACACACCTTTAATCCCAGCAGCCAGAAACTGGGAGATGGTGGCACACACCTTTAATCCTAGGACTCAGGATTTAGTGGTAGACAGATCACTCTGAGTTCAAGGCCATCCAGGTATACATGGGATTGAGTAACACATCACATACCTTTAATCCCAGTGCCAGAAGGGTATGAAGGATAGAAGCAGTGTCTTCCGTGTTCAGTATGAAGCATTCATTCATTCTCCAGCCAGGAGAATATGAATATGAATGCCCCATCCCTGTTAGAGGTAAGAGCTCTCTGGTAACATGGATGCTTTGCTTCCCTGATCTTCAGTTTGAACCCCAATATCTGTCTCTGGAACTTTATTTTTTCTTGTTACACATTACTGCTTAGAATCCTGCATATATTCAGCATTCTTGGTACTGATCAAATGCAGTTGCTTATTTTATTGTTCATGAATAGAGATTGAGATGGTGTACTTCACCACCAGATGAAGTGGACACTACTCCTCAATGAGCCCCTCTTTGAGAGGCAAGACCTAAATAAGTGTTGAACATGGAACCTTCCAAGATGAAATTCTTGGTGGCACTCTTGAGTCTTAGCGAGGAGTTTTAATCCTCATGATATATCTGGGTTTACTAAGGCATGCCTCAGTTTGGGGCCCAGTAGATGGAGCAGGTGGTCACAATGGGGATCAAGGTATGAGAGCAAATGATGGTGAATGGAGGCAGCTATATCTACAAGTGGTCTCAACACAGCTCAGACTGATATTAAGTTTCAGGGCAAATACAAGTTCATCAGTTCTTCCCTGTGAACTTTGATTTGGGGTCTAACAAGAGAAGGGCACTATTATCATTCCACAAAGTTGACTTTGTCTGAGGTATATTTCTATTTTCTGAAAAAGATTTGGTCTAATAACAACTTAAAAAATTCATTGTTTCCCTAAAGTATTCTGTACTTAGAGAACTCTACGTATTTGCAAAGACCAGTCTTTCTAATTGGAATACCAATTATCTCTTCCCTGTTAAACTACTGTCATCTTTCTAGGTAGATCTCAAATAAAACCATGCTCTGCCTCTTGCCAAGACATTCAACATCTGGGCAGAAGTTGTCCGCTTTCCCCTTCCTGATGCTTAGGGTTATAACCATCCAGGTTTTTTAGGGTTGTACTAAACCCCATCTTCTGTGGAAGCTGTTCTAAACTCTGAAAAGTGTAAATAAGATTATATCCCCACCACTTGTGCAAAAATTTCTTAAAACAAACAATGGTCACTTCAGAATCCTAGTAAACATAGACTTGCAGCCTTGATCAGCCAGTGTCTGAATATCAGGGTCTCTTTTCCATGGTGAGCTCTCCTATCTTGCCTTATTGATAAGATCACCAGCCTTTGCATTTGAACTTGGGAGGGCGTGGGCTCCTTCTCATCCCAGCTACATTCATAATACTCTTCACAAGCTTTACCTATCAGGTCTCTTCTCATTCTACTATGAATGAGATAGAAGGCTGTCTCTCTATATAGTCCTATACTGTGATTGTTCCTATCACTTGTTACTATATTTGTTTATTGTGGATCTCCTATGGTAATTATTAGTTCTCTGGAGAGAAGACTCTACCTTCTTGAAGAATTTTATATCCTCCCAACCTACAGAAATTTGTGAAATTATTCCATAAATACTGGCTGAATTAAAGAAGGAAGAAAGAAATGAACAATTGAGCAAGATGGTCTCCCAATAATAGAGAGGCAGGCAGGCAGAGACAGACACTCAGAGAGAGACAGACACAGAGAGAGGGGGGGTGATTTTATGGGATATACTAACCTCCGTTTTCTGGTTTGTGAGTGGAAGTAATAATCAAGAACTGTAACAGAGATGTGCTGTGAGAAGTGCAATGAGAGATTGTTCAGCAAAGCTTGGCATAAGGTGTAACTCCATCTAGGTTCCTGACATCCCCATTATCATCAGTATTCCTTTGTTTACATGAAAGGCAGCAGGGCTTGGAGAGAGGGATGGGACCTAGTGATCTATATGGGAAACAGCATTCTCTTCAGTATCCAGAAGATAGAACAAATTAGGGGATGTTTAGTTATTCATTTATTTAGAGAATAAATAAATGGCTTTAAAGTTAGTAAATACATTATTAATTGCCACATCACCAAATGCTTCTGTTCTGCAATGATGGCTTTACATATATCTGGACTCAAAAGGAAGATTTTGACCTGCTGATAACTGGATAGTGAACTATTCAGACTGAATGTATGGAGTGTGTGTGTGTGTGTGGGGGGGGTAATTATGTGTGGGAAGCATATGGCAGAAGCTGTATTTCTCCCACTGAAAGAAACAAGTCCAAATATGTAACATACACACATTCTCCCTCCTATAAATACACAGATTGGATGATGCTGCAGCAACATTTTGTTAAGTATCCATATCCCAGAGAAATCGCTGGAAGCCTTTATCAGAGGAACAGATGGCTGGGTCCCTCCTGGTCTGAAAGTATTTCTGGCTGTCATGTGGTTATTCTATAAATAAACCTTACTGAGAGGAAGGTAAGCAATCAATTGCCCATTTTGACTTTGTAAAAGAAAGCCCTTGGTGGTGGAGGAAGCTGAAAAACTGTCCAGCTAAAAATGATCTGTCATTGATGCTAAGGGCTAAAAGGGATCTTGAAAAACTTTCAAGAACATCTGCTCCTTCTTGGCAAAACCTCATTTGATTAGGTTCAGATTGACCTTAAGAGCCCTTTAGAGAATAACATCAACATGCCATCATGATAGCCACAGCATTGTCCAGATAACCCTGGTTATGTGGATTCTCCCAGCCTGGATCCATCATTCAGGCACTCAGCTTGGGACTTGCTCATATTCTGGGTTAGAAGTTCAAGAAAGTCATTGTTTTTAATAGTGGTGTTCTAGCCTGTTATGATGTATGCAAGGAGATAACAATTACTCAATGCCAATTAGTCCCCAAAATTATGTTTACTACATGAGTTGGAATTTCTATTGCTCAGAACTCAACCATGAGGGTTATTTCATTATTTCTACTTTACAAATCACTTTTGAGGTTCAATATACTGGTTAGGCCACTTCTATTACACGTCATTGTAATAAATAATATAGAGACCCAGTCTGGGCTTTCTACCTCTTTGCCACTCCAATGGAGAGGAACAACCATATCTCCACCTTCTTTTTTTCTAATTCTGAGGCTATATTCCTACATAAAGGATTCCTCCAAGAATCCAAAGGAAACTCATTTATTTTCTAAGTCAAGGTAGAGATCTCACTTACACAACATCAAGGATTACCTGTCCAACCATGTGTCCATTAATCAACATAAGAAAATGAGGGATGCATCACAACTCACACAAGCTGAAAACCACTCAGCATTTAAAATTATACCATTTTTTCCAAAAACTGTCTGAATCATAATATCATCTTAAAAGCAAGGCAACTTCCTTCATGAGAGGATACTTGGGATGATGATAAAGTACTTGCTGGGGCATTTTGGGCTTGTGCCTGGATCTGTAGCCAATATTACCATCCCTTCCATTTTAGTGAAGAACAAAATAAAGTGGAGGATTTTCTCCTCATAGCTCCACCTTCAATGTCAGAGGAAACATGCTTGTTTCTTAGGGCTCCTGGGAAGGATTTTCTTAAAAGAGTTGAAGCCAAGTTTATGCCATTTATTAGTGGGCTTATAGAAACTAAAAGACAAATGAACCTGGTGTCAAGGTACTGCTTAATAGGTCATTAATAAAGTTCAGTTATTAGTGAAGAAAGTAGCATTTTTCAGAGTTTTACTTAGTTTATTTTTATAAAATGGTATTTCTTGATTCATTAAAATTGCTATTTTTAAGTTGACAGTTTACACATTGGACTTTTGTCTTGTAATAAGAAGACAAAAATATCTCGAGTAAACAGTTTCTGTAGCTCTTGAAGAAAACTGTGGTACTCAGTGTGCTAGGAATTTATTCAAAACAAAATTCTTAAATGCACCTTTAAGACATCACCAAGACTTCTAATTTGAAGACTATTACTAAAAGAATAGCATCTAATGTTCTAATTAATTTTAGAAGTAGATTTAAAAGTAGTTTTGGTAATGAGATTTTAAAAGAACAATAAGAAATCATGAGGGATTTAGAAAAATAACTTGAAATGATCCCCTTCTCACATATATCCATCCATGCATATGTTTAAATATATACATAAATGCTTACATTTCTACACACAAAACCACTGTGATCTATGATAAATCCCACAAGTGATTCCAATTGCCTGCTAATCATTATCAAACTCTGAAGCCAATTGCCTTTTTATTTTGTAAATATCTCTTTTTTATATAATTATAAACTCATAGGAGGAGATATTATAAAGAAATATTCCATAACTGTTACCCAGTTTTCCATCTACAAGAAGCCCTTTTCTCCTCACATGCAGGATATATGTTTATGATAATATAGTCTTTATATGCTCTACTGCAGTTTCATATCTGAATGAGAACAAATTTACTGGCCATATTACAACATTTGTGCATGGTGCTTATTGCTCTTATCTGGTTAAGAAAGAGACTTGCAATTCTACAGACTCATCACGTCATACTGTGCAAACCTGTACTCCACAAAATTCAAAACTCTAAAGGTAATGGACAATTTTCAGGATAGATATCACTTACCAAAATTAAATAAAAAACAGATATGCAATTTAAATACACATATAAACCCCAATGAAATAGAAGCAGTCATTAAAAGTCTCCCAGTCAAGAAAAGTCTAGAGCCAGATGGTTTCAGTGCAGAATTCTACCAGAAATGCAAAAAAGAGCTAATACCAACTCTCCTCAAAATATTACACACAATAGAAGCAGAAGTATCATTGCCAAACTCTTTTTACAAGGCTTCAATAACACTGGTTCACAAGCCACACAAAGACACAATTAAAAAAGAGAATTAAAGACCAATATCCTTCATGAACATTGATGCAAAAATGCTCAGTAAAATACTGGAAAACTGAATCCAAGAACACATCAAAAAAATCCCATGATTAAGTAGGCTTCATCCCAGGGATGCATGGATGGTTCAACATATGAAAATCCATCAGTGTAAACCACCATATAAGCAAACTGAAAAACAAAAAACACATGATCATCTCACTAGATGCTGAAAAAGCCTTTGACAAAATCCAACACTCTTTCATGATAAAGGTTTTGGAGAGATCAGGGATAACAGGAACATATGTAAATATAATAAAATCGATATACAGCAAACTAACAGCCAACATCAAACTAAATGGAGTGAAACACAACTCAATACCTCTAAAATCAGGAAAAAGACAAGGCTGTCCACTCTCTCCATACCTCTTCAATATTGTACTTGAAATCCTAGCTAGAGCAATAAGACAACAAAAGGAGATCAAGGGGATACAAATTGGAAAGGAAGAGGTCAAACTCTCACTATTTGCAGATGATATGATAGTTTACATAAGTGACCAGAGGAAATCTACCAGGGAACACATAGAGCTGAAAAACACCTTCAGCAAAGTGTCAGGATACAAGATTAACTCAAAAAAATCTGTAGTCCTACTCTATATAGACAATAAATGGATTGAGAAAAAAATCAGATAAATATCACCCTTTATAATTGCCACAAACAATATAAAATAACTTGTTGGAATGCTAACTAAACAAGTGAAAGACCTGTATAGCAAGAACTTTGAGTCTTTAAAGAAAGAAATAAAAGAAGATACCAGAAAATGGAAAGGGCTCACATGCTTTTGGATAGGTAGGGTCACCACAGTAAAGATGGCAATCTTGTCAAAGCAATCTACAGATTCAATGCAATCCCCATCAAAATCCCATCACAATTCTTCACAGACCTTGAAAGAACAATACTCAACTTTATATGGAAAAACAAAAGACCCAGGATAGTCAAAACATCTCTGTACAATGAAGGAACTTCAGAAGGCATCAGCAACCCTGACTTCAAGCTCTATTATAGAGCTATAGTCCTGAAAACAGCTAGGTAATGACACAAAAATGGACAGGTAGACCAATGGAATTCAACTGAAAACCCTGATATGGACACACACATACAAACACTTGATCTGTGACAAAGAAACTAATTTTTTACCAGGGAAAAGGAAAGCATCTTCAACAAATGGTGCTGGCATAACTGGATGCTGGCATTTCGAAGACTTCAGATAGATCTATATCTATTGCCATGCACAAAATTTAAGTCCAAATGGATCAAAGACCTCAACATAAATCCAGCCACACTGAAACTCATAGAGGAGAAAGTAGGTGGTACCCTGGAATGAATTGGTACAGCAGTTAGCTTCCTGAACATAACAGCAAGAGCAGAGACACTGAGATCAACAATTAATAAATGGGACCTCCTGAAACTGAGAAGTTTCTGTAAGTCAAAGTACCCAGAGAACAAGAAAAAACAGCATCCCACAGAATGGTAAAAGATCTTCACCAGCCCCACATCTGACAGAGGGCTGATCTCCAAAATTCACAAAGAACTCAAGGAGCTAGTTACCAAACCACCAAATAATCCAATTAAAAAGTGGGGTACAGAACTAATAGAGAATTCTTAATAGATGAATCTAAAATGGCTGAAATACACTTAAGAATGTATTCAATATCCTTAGCCATCAAGGAAATTCAAAATAAAACAACTCTGAGATAGCATCTTACTCCTGTCAAAAATGGCTAAAATAAAAAACACCAATGACAGTATATGTTGGAGAGGATGTGGAGTAAGGAAAATATTCCTCCACTGCTGGTGGTAGTGTCAATTCATACAGCCACTTTGGAAATCAGTATGGAGATTCCTCAGGAAAATGGAAATCAGTATACCACAAGATACAGCAATTCCACTCTTAGTCATATACCCAAAAGATGCACATTCTCACAAACAAGGGCATCTGTTCAACTATGTTCACAGCAGCATTATTTGTAATAGCCATAACCTAGAAGCAACCTAGATGGCACTCACCTAAAGAATGGATGGAGAAAATGTGCTACATTTACACAATGGTGTACTACTCAGGGGAAAAAATAAAAACAATGGAATCTTCAAATTGGCAGGCAAATAGATCGAACCAGAAGAAACTATTCTGAGTGAGGTAAACCAGTCACAAAAGACCAACATGGTATGTACTAACTCATATATAGATTTTAGACATAGAGCAAAGGATTATCAGCCTACAATCCACACCGCCAGAGAAGCTACAAAACAAGGAGGACCCTAAGAGAGACATACTGTGGTCCCACTGAGAAGGTGGAAGGGACATGATCTCCTGAGATAATTGGGAGCATGGTTGGAGGGGAGAGTGAGTTAGTAGAAAGAGAAAGGGAGAAGACTAGGGGAGAGGAGGACATGAGGGAGCAGGAAGATGGACTCAGGGGAATAATAGAGAAAAGCAAGAAACAAGATACCATAATAGAGGGAGCCATTATAGGTTTGAAGAGAAATCTGGCACTAGAGAAATTTTCATAAATCTACAAGAATGACACCAAGTAACAATCTAAGCAATAGTAGAGAGGCTACCTTAAATGCCTTTCCCCTATAATGAGATTGATGACTACTTTATTTGCCACCCTAGAGCCTTCATCTAGTACCTGATGGAAGCAGAAGCAGATGCCCCACAGCTAAACACTGAGCTGAACTCCTAGAATCCAGTTGCAGAGAGTGAGGAGTGATGAGCAAAGAGGTCAAGACCAGGCTGGAGATTCCCACAGAAACTGCTGACCTGAACAATGGGGAGTTCATGGACTACAGACTGATAGCTGGGAAACCGACATAGTACTTCCTGTTCCAGACCCCTTGCATGTGGGTGTCAGTTAGGAGGCCTGGGCAATCTATGGGGCCTCTGGTAGTGGATCAGTATTTATCCCTAAGATAAGAATAGAGTTTGGGAATCCACTCCACTTAGAGGGATCCTCTCTCAGCATGGACACACTGGGGAGGGTCTAGGCCCTGCTCCAAAATATGACAGACTTTGAAGATCCTCCGTGGAAGGCCTCATCCTCCCTTGGGAGCAGAAAGGGCATGGGATAGGCAGCCAGTGGGGCCAGGGTTGGAGGGGAGGGAGAGGGAACTAAGATTTACATGTAAAACAAGCTTGTTTCCAATTTAAATTTTAAAAAGGAAAAAATAATCCTGCAATTCAAGAGTTAGATCTATAAAAAAAATTCTCAGGCAAATGTTCATCCCTTCTTAGTCATATTCCTATACCCTGCCTCTCAAAGGCAGCCTATCAAGCATCCACATCTTCCTCTCCAGTGGTATGTTAGTCTTTGAGTCTACATTAAATCACTGCTAGTGCCAACACTTCCCATCCATATGCACCGTTGTTATTGTTGTAAGTTGTATCAGTTTTGACAAATGTATGATGATACAAATCCAAAATTGTATCATTGTACTGATTAATTTTCATGTCAGCTTTGTACAGGCAAGAGTAATTTGGGAAGAGAGAACCCTAATTGAGAAAATACACTCACCAGATTTGCCTGTAGGCAATCATACAAGGTGTTTTCTTAATGAGTGATTGATGAGGTATCTCTCACATTGTGGGAGGTACCAGCTCTGGGCCCTTGATCCTGGATGTTATAAGAAAACAAGCAGATCAAGTCATGAGCAAGCAACACAGTAAGCAGTATTCTTCCATGGCCTCTGCATCAGTTTCTGTTCCGAGTTCCTACTTCGAATTTCTTTTAGACTCCAAACTGCAAAATAAAATAAACCCTTTCCCCTCAAGTTGATTTTGGTCATAACATTTTACTACAGTAATAGAAGCCATAACTAAGATAACCATTATGTAGAAACTACACAGCTCTGAAAATCTCTGATCTGTTTTCTTTTTTATTTCTTTTTTTTAATTCTCACCATTCCGAACCCCTGATGATCATGTATATTTGTCTCCATAAATTTACCTTTAACATAGTATCATGTTGTAGGCTATATAGTCATTTGGAAACAGTGGTTTTCAGATTAGCTTGTTTCATCTGGACATATGCCTTTAAGTTTCTTCTAAACTTTTTCATGACTTGACAGTTCATTTCTTTTCAGCATCTAATGGTACTGTATTTACTCTATGTACCATACTACCTCTATCTCTTCACCTTCCAAAGGGCATCTTAATTGATTCTGAATTCTGATAACTATAAATAAAGCACTTATAAATATACTTTTGTAAGTTTTTGTATGTAAACACTCAGATCTTCTAGGTAAAAACCATGGAGGGCAGTTGCTCAATAGCAAGGTAAATGTATGCTTTAGCTCTGTGAGAAGATAGACTATGCTAAAGGTCTTTGCAGTCTCAGTAAAACAAAGGAGAATTCCTCTTCTTCCAGCTCCTCATCTGTATTTGACGATACTAGATTTTGGTCATTTTGTAGGTGTAGGAGGAATATTTTTGTTATTTGAGTTGGCAGCTTCTTTAATGGAGTGTAATGTGGGGCATATTTTCATATTTTTTTGTATCTAAGTATCTTTCATGAAAAATCCGTTAAGTTCATTGAACTTTTAGGTCAGGATAACTATTTTCTAAGTATTGAGTTTAAGGCTATTTTAGGTAACAATCCTTTCTAAGCAGTGTCTCATACAAATATTTCTAGTATGCAATTTGTCATCTTGTCTTTACAGAAAATTTTGTAGAACAGACTTTATTTTGAGGAAATTCAGCTTATCAATTATTTCTTTCTTTAGTTGTGTCTTCAGAGATTTGTATAAAAGGCACTGCCACACACTACCATGCAGATTATCTCCTGTGTTACTGTCTAGGACTTTATAATTTAGATCAGTGGTTCACTTAGGAGTTAAAATTTTGTGAAGGTTGTAAATCTGTGTCTAGATTTAATATCCTTCATTGAGTGTCCATCTGTTTCCCCATCAATTTTTTAACTCATTTTAGTTTTGCTAATCGGACAAGTGAGGAATAACATATCTGCATTCTGACAGCCTGCGTTTCTTTAATTATAAGTTATACTGACTTTTTATATCTTTAGAATTATTTGTATGTTATTACTGAATTATTTTTAATTCTTTGTACCTTAAATTTCAGCATTTCTTCATACTTTCCATAGTCTTTTTTCATGTATTCTTTATTGTGTCTGTATTTCTAATCATAGTTACAAAACCTTTCCTCACTCCTAATTGAACAACAATTCAATGCATTCATTCTCTAATTTTAAATATTTCCACAAATGGCTCCTCAATTCTCCTGGCACCATTTATTCTAAGCTGGACTGGAGTTTGTCTTGATGATTCAGTCTGCTTTCTGCTGCAGGATGTGCATTTTTAACAGATGTGAGGTCTTAGACTTTAGTTTTGTTTGAAGAATACAGTTAGGCCACA
Source organism: Cricetulus griseus (assembly GCF_003668045.3). Lineage (NCBI taxonomy): Eukaryota > Metazoa > Chordata > Mammalia > Rodentia > Cricetidae > Cricetulus > Cricetulus griseus. Next base: position 111,166,529 of record NW_023276807.1, read on the forward strand.
AAAGAAGCCTGCCTGTCTGATTTGTCAAATGAAACTGTTGGATAATAGGGCATATTTACATGTGCAACATAGGATGATGAAACTTATGTTCCTTATAACCTTTCATGGAAATGTCTTTCCATTTACAATAGAAGTGAAAACCACTACTCAGTCTAGAATGTCAACCTTTCTGTATGTGGCATTTACTAATCCCCCCTTCCGGACTACAAGCATGCAGATGTATGCTGAGAGTTCTCTCCAGGGATGTACAACGACTTTCTTACTACCCACAGTAATTTAAATATTTAGTAACCACTGTAATAGAAAAATAATAGAAAAAATCGTGTTATAATATTGTGAAATGATTTCAGGTAGGGATTTACAATAGCTGTGATGACAAGCTACTAGGCATTCAACACCTATTTGTCAATCACATTTAAATAACAGAGGTCATGTATGTGAAAACATTCTCAGTGTGGATCATATCTGTCACTGGTTATGTCTACTACATTTGCCAGGCTATTTTATTTTTTATGAGCTGTCTTATTTGTATCAGGATAAGCAAAAGACCCAGAAACACAAATTAGGGCTCAAGCTTCAAGCTGAAGATCAGTAAAGCAAAGCAGCCGGACACTAGCTCTTATATCTACCTCAGCTCAGACCAAAGGTGTGATTCTCAGACTGCTTCCAACTTCACTGCCCCTCTGATTCACTCAGACTGCTATGTTCTCTTCAATGTAGTTAGAGACTAATTCTGAAACTGACTACTGAAGACCCTGCTCCTATCTTTTATTCCTCTCTAGTACTGGGATTAAAGGCATGAGCTCTGTTATTCTTTTAGACTGATTCAATCTCCTGTAGCTCTGGGTGGCCTTGAAATCAGAGAGATCCTTCTGCCTCTTAATCCTGAGTCCTGGGATTAAAGGTGTATACCACCACTGCATAGTTTCTATAGCTAACTAGTGTGGCTGGCTTTGCAAACTGATCTCCAGTGACTTTATTAGATCATAGCAATACATCATCACACTTATTTATTTTTGTAGTCCTGTGAAAAGATAGTATTACCTTGCTGAATAATATTTCAATAGTTCATGCAAGATGACATATCTAGCAATTTAGAGCCTGGTCTTTGAACTTTGAGTGTACTATTTTTTTTGTGGTAGTTTGAATGGCATGTCCTTCTCCTCCCATATTTCCAGGAATCTGAATATTTATTTTCCCATTGGTGACACAATCGGGTAGGTTTGGGAAGTGTAGTTTTGCTTGAGGAAGTATGTCACTGGGGGTGGGCTTTGAGATTTCAAAAGCCCTATGCTGTGTCCAGTGTGCTCTCTCTGATTCTGGTTTGTTTTGAGATGTGAGCTCTCAGGCTGCAGCTCCAGCTGACTGCTATCTATTTTCCCTCTTGAACTGTAAGCCTAATAAACTCTTTATTGTATAAGGTACTTTGGTCATGGCATTTTATCTCAAAAATAAAAACTTAACTAATGCACTAAACTTTCTCAGTAGCTTGTTAAGAATAATAAAGTTTCGCTTTACCCCAAATTCAGGACATATAATCATATGATATAAGGAAGGTCAGAGCCATCAGTAACTCAAATCTATTCAATAACTTACTTATATTTATAAATATCTGTATGCAGCAGAACTTTGCTGGTTCTCACATTATTGGAATCTTTTAATTTATAGTAGGCAATAAATAATTCAGAAAAAATTGAAAGAGCAAACTTTTGTCCTTTCCCACTCTATTTTTTGGAGAAAAAATATTTTTCCACATTGTTTACTAAGCCAGCTGTGTGGTTTACCCTATTTTCCCCATACTGCTTTGATGAATAAATTGTGCAAAATCTAGTCTCTCTGGTAATAATAGATACTGCTAAGAAAACAATCAATTAGACTCATACAGTAAAGCATGCATATCCAACATCTGGGTCAGATTTAAGAAATCAATTTCTCCTGCCTCTAAAAGAGTCACTTCATTCTGGAAGACATACTATCATGATATAACTTGGAAAATGAAAATCTTTATTTAGAACCATTCTGACTTTTCTGATGGGTCAATAATTGTGTTTTATATGTGTAAAGATAAATGAAAGGCAGTTTTTTTTATTTTATTAGTTCTAGTTAGGGAACAAGCTTATTTCAAGTCCCTTCTCCCTCCTCCTCCCCTCACCCCCAAACTTCGTCCCCCACCCCCAGCCCACCCCCACCCCATCCACCCACCACTCCCCAGGCAGGGTAGGGCCCTCAACAGGGGCTCTGCAAAGTCCACCAAGTCTTCCTATGCTGATGAAAGGCAGTTTTAAGAAATGACATTTTCTTAGTCAGTGACTATTGAGTTCCCCCTCATAACAGGATTAAAAATAATTGTGCATTTGTCTAGGGCATGTTATTGTCAGCAAATGTGGTTCTGTATCTGGCTGCTGCAATTCTAAAGGGAAAGGCTAACCAAAGCCACTTGGATTTGGAATCAGGCATTCCATGATAAATTTCCAACTGAATCATTTGCTGGATATTTGACTCAAGCCAGTGTCCAACACTATGTGAATCTTTACATGAGAACATCTTTATGCTACTTGCATCTGAGTATTTATTTTCCTATTAGCAAAAACTCTATGTAGATAGAATAGTATTCATTCATTCTGATCACTTGTCTTCTGAGGAAAGATATCAATACCTACCTTTGCAGGGTGATTTGTTTGGAAGGTGGGCAGAGTGAATGAACTCATTCTGCTTCTTTCTCACAAAGTAATTGTATTTAGATGTGAGGGAAATAAGGCATCTCTGTTCAATCCTTCTGCAGTGTCTAATGAACATAGCTTTGGTAATCCTTTGGTACAGAGAGTTTGAGTTGCTAGCTATAGCTGAGATGCTATATGAAATACATGGGCTGTTTTGCAGAAAAACTTCCCTAAATGACAACATGTTGCAAAAGAAAATATACTTAGGATTTCTAATATTTAATACATAAAGGTGAATATATGTGGTCTTAGCTATAATTTTTACAGTAGTTATTAATTGGCATGATAATATATGATATAGTAGGATAAATAAAAGTAATAATTAAATCAATTTGTCCTCTTTGTTTTTAAACTGTGACAAATAAAAAGTTCCAAACCTCATCTCTGATGTGTGCCATCATTTTGCTTGGGTTCTGCTAGTTTAATCTTTGCACTTTCTAATTACTTGTTCATGCTACTTCCTTTCTCAGTGATAATCCCCTTACCATCCTAACCCTTGAGGTTCTGTACTGCTTGCCACATTTTGTCATGAATGTACTAATTCATCAGATAAGTTCTCTTATGTTGGTCATTGACAGAATAAAGGGAAGACTCTATAGAGTCCTTTTCTCCCATCAGCTTCCTCAGCTCCTGTACACACTTGCTAACACCTATCTAAGCATATAGCTATGCACATTGCAGGGATGTGGAAAAATCTTCTTCTGTGTGAACTTGACTAGTATAAAATATTATAGTAATTTGAGATGGTGTGAAGACTGTGTGCTGTCTCTACCTATCCAGTCCCTCACTCATGTCTACCTGTGTGTATATGTGTTTAAACAGTTATGCTCCAAGCTGCATCATTTACCTTCTGATATGATAAACCATCTAATCTATTTTACTTTTACCAACTATAAAATAGCCATACTACATGCCTTAGTTATTTTACTGTTGTTATTATTGAATAACAGACATCAGGTAACTAAAAAAATAAAAATTAATTCACCACACAGTTTGCAGCCTGGAAAGTTTATGGTCAAAAGACACAGCCTAATGAAATCTGACATAAGATTTTTGGAATATGCAAAGCAGTCTTCCACAACTATTTGATTAAGAAAACCTAGAAGGATGCTGGAATGTAAAAGTGAAGGCTCCATTTAGGTACCAGCTCAATGTCTCCATGTTCAATGAGTTGTGTAAGTGTTGTCATCAGTGATGGGGCCTTGCTGTCAGTTTTTAGGGAGCAACCTATCTATATTCCTGGCAACAACCTGAGTTGTTTGGGCTTCCCATGATCCAGACCCTTGAACATGGCTGTCAATGAGGAGGCCTCTGCACTCCAGGGAGCCCCTGGTAGTGGATTAGTATTTTTCCCTGGTGTAAGAAGGGACTTTGAGAGCCCATCCCACGTGAAGGGATATACTCTTGCCCTGGACACATGGGGAAGGGCCCAGGCCCAGCCCAGGAAGATTTGGTGGACTTTGTAGAGCCCCCATTGAGGGCCCTACCCTGCCTGGGGAGTGGAGGGTGGATGGGGTTGGGGGTAAGTCAGGGGTGGATGAGGAGGGATGGGAGTGAGGGGAGAGGGAGAAGGGATTGACATGTGAAACAAGCTGGTTCCTAACTTGAACTAATAAAATAAATAAATAAATATTTAAAAAATAAAATAAAATAAATAATAAAAAGAAACCAACAACAATTAAACGTAACCCAATCCCAGTAATAGAAGCTTCTTTTGTGACAAGACATAGCCAACTAGGACCCTGTCTTCCCCCATTACTTAGCAATTTCATTTAGATTGCCTTAATACATGTATTATTTAGGAAGTTTCTACTGAAATACATTTCCATACTACCCCTCAAATGTCAATCAGTTTTAGCTGTCTTTGTCCATCTTTCCTCCCTCTTCCAATATTCATTCCCATAACTCTCTCTCTACTCCTCATCCCCACCTAATCCTTCCATTCTAACAGTCATCCTATCCATATCTACCTATTCGCTGTCCTTTTACTTATGAGACCAAGCTATTCCCTCTAGCCTCTTGCTCTATAAGTACCCTTTGAAGTTTTATGGATTGTAGGGACTGAAGGACAAGGAAGTTTAGTTATACTGGTAAGACTAAGAAATTAATTTTGGCAACAAATTTATGAAAACAGGAAGTATATCATGATGTTGACAAAGGACAGTGGTCACTTTCCTGAAACAGTAATAAGAAGGGTGCAGTTGCAGATAAATGAAGAGGTGCCCTAGAAAAATGAGTAGAGAACAGAATCGTCATTGTTGCAATTTAGTTTTTCTTTGTATCCTGTATTTAGTAAAGCAGAACTCTGAAATACCTTACTTCATAAAAACCAGTGTTTTTATGAAGGAAGGAAGGAAGGAACGAAGGAAGGAAGGAAGGAACGAAGGAAGGAAAGAAGGAAGGAAAAAACCTAGAGTGAAAGCTGTTGGGATGAAAAAAAATAATAATGGTAAAGTTTAGATGATGTCTGTAAGGCATCCAGTCATATGAGAAAAAGAAAGAAGCAGCAGCTGAGCTGTGGCTGAGTCAGGTAGAGATAAGGCAGCATCAGAAACATAAGCAATGTGTGACAACTCCAGGCATAACCTGTGCCTGCAGAGCTGATACAATGCTTTCTGCCTCATGAAACAACTGCTCCAGGAATCCTACCTCCTGACTGCAATCCTCCAGTAAAGCTTTGCACACAGCAGAAAAATCCTATGAACTCTAAAACAGCCTTAGTGTGCATTATCAAAATAACTCTATCTTTCTCAGTATACATCCTACAATACCACTAGAGGAAAATTTATATGCATCCAAATTCAACAGAATGATCCTGGATGCTATATCTGGAAGCCTGGATTTCTGTTTTTCATTAGATCTGAAAACCTGTGAAAAGAAATTTGTAGAATTCATAGCTACTGTCTAGAGTCCCTAGGTGATGATCTTGTGAGTTTCTGAAGTAGTGGTTCTAAAAGTCAGGTTCATTTTCAATTTAATAAGTGGCATTGCCACTATGACATTTGGTACAAAGAAGTAGGATGCAAAATGGAAACGTTAATTATTTAAAATAAAATTGGGAGGATGGAAGAGGACTTGACTTTAATAGAGGTATCTCCAGCTTGAAAATTATGGTTATTATATTTCAACATTGGGATGTTGTCAAAGTGATACACATTCATCACAAATCTTACACCTTGTCAGTGTACTCCATAATACATGCGAAATAGTAAATGGGTTGTGATAAGTAGTCTTTATGTGTCCCATCCTCTGACTAAGTATGGGAGTGTTTAAAGCAGGAATACTAAATGAAAGTTTTGACTTCTAATAAATTTGGAAATACAATTGATTAATTAGGAAATAAGACACTTAACCTCTTCTAAAGAGAACCATGAGGGGTTTAATCTATCACTAATAATGCTAAATTTGAAGTGAAAATATAGTCCTCTTAACTGATAACATAAAACACACCCATAACATCATTATGCACAGAATCTAAAAACAAACAAATGTTAAAGAGTTTGTGGACAGATAGTATGGCATACTCATTCAATACAATATTATTAGCAATAAAATGCAACATACTCTTGAGAAACAAAAATTTGAAAAGTCTTTTAACAGTGGAGATGCTGCCTTTGATACCCTTCCCCTATAATGAGATTGAGGACTACCTTGGTTGCAATTCCTAAAGCCTTCATCCAGTGGCTGATCAAAGCAGAAACAGACACCCATAGCTAAACACTGAGCCATACTTCTGGAATCCAGTGGCACAGAGGGAGGAGGGATGAGCAAAGGAGCCAAGACTGTGCTGGAGAAACCCACAGAAACAGTTGACCTGACCTAGTGAGAACATGAAGACCCTAGTCCTAAAGCTAGGACTGAACCAAGCATTGGACTGAACCAAGCCCTCTGAATGTGGGTGCCAGCTAGGAGGCCTGAGCAATCTATGGGACCTCTAACAGTGGAGCCAGTGTTTGTCCCTAGAGCACAAATGGACTTTGGGAGCCCATTACCTATGGAGGGATACTATTGCAGCCTAGAAAAAAGAAAGAAGACCTAGGACCTCCCCCAAATGATGTAACAGACTTTGATGGTTCCCCTGTGGAGGGCCTCACTATCCTTGGGGAGTAGGTAGGGGTGGGTTGGATGAGAGAGTGAGGGAATGGGAAGATTGATATGTAAATAAGAGTGCTTTAAAAAAAAGAATTAAAAAGCCTGTCTTTGAGGAAAAGAAGCCCCAAGGATAAGTTATCTATTGTATGTCCCTTTATATAAAATTCTAGAGCAGGCATAATAAGCTGACAATGACCAGATATTGGGACAAGATTTGTCTCCTGAAGAAGAGCATTCGCTGGAAAGTGGGTTGGGCATCTGTGTCTCTGGGGTGCTGAGCATATTGCATATCATTACAGGGGTAGGAAGATGGCATGGCTGTTTATACTTGCTAAATTTTCTTCACTTGTACAAAATCTGTGTTATCATATGTAACTTAGAACTCTATTTTTTAAAGTAGTTAAAAGAAAAATAAAGGCTTTGGATTATTTTCCTAAATTAAATTTAACCTCCTCTACCAAAGCTTTTAAGAATCTATGGATATAATCAGACTTCAAAGGCTAGTGAGACATATAGCCTCTCTACTACATGGTTTTCTTTTTTTAAAATCTTTGTGTTTCTACAAAATGAAAAGAAGTAGGACGATTGCCTGAAACCAAACAGATTTTCTAACGAGAGAAAGGGTTTGTCTAAGCAGATATCTTAAAACTAAAGGAGAAATGAAATCCTTTTTTATTTTAAAAATTTTATTAATTTTATATACCAATCACAGTTCTCCTTCCCTCTCCTCCATTTTCCTTTCACCATCCCCAACCCATCCACTCCCATCCACTCTTCAGAAAGGGTAAGGCCTCCCATGTGGAGTCAACAAAGCCTGTCAGATCAAGGTGGAGCAATACCAAGCTCCTCCTGACTGAGGAAAGCATCCCACCGTAGGGAATGGGATCCAAAAATCCAGCTCATGTACTAGGGATAGATCTTTTATATAAGATATTTAATTTCAGAGACAGTTTGAATGATAATTTGCTGATGATGGTTCCTTAGCAACAAGCAATATCTAAACAGAATCGGGAGATTAACAAACCTCAGATTGTTATACCATTTTTCAAAAGGGCTAGTATGTAAAAATAGAATTTTCCATTTAAAAGATTTAAACAAGAGGTTCAAGAGAGAGGCAAACTTCTCACTCCATATACTTTTCCACTCCCTTGCAGACAATTAGGCAGCAAAGTTTTATCTACCCTCTGTTCCATGGTTGCTAACTTAACATGTTCATACAAGGCACTTTGATGACAAATCAGTCTAAGTATGGCTTTATTTCAACTTAGAACCTATCAGATACTTAATGAGATTTTTTGTTTCAGGAAAATTGCTTTAATAGGAAAAAAGAAAATTAATATAAGGAAAAGTAAAGACACATAAATAGTACAAATACAACATTCTCCACATTTTGGGAATTATTAAGTAAGAATATGTAAGCAGTGTTAACCAATAACCAAGGAATGAAACAGTAAAGTGAGCAGTGTTATTTTACAAAAGCTGATTTGACAATTAAATTACATGTTTAATGGTCTGAACTTTGGAAACATCTGCACATTGATAACTGGTCATAGAATATACTGATATTAATACATTTTTATAACCTGGATGCTGGGAACAGAATGTGTGGGACAGTATGTGCTTAGGATGCACAAGGCTTGGGGCATGGTCCCCAACATATAGTAAAACTGTGGTCATCATCATCATAACAATAGTTTGGCAGTTTGTTCAAAACTGCAAAACACTGTACATTATTTATCTGGCTAATCATTTGTATTATCTGACTAATTGTTTTGTACTCATTTGTTTTATTTCAAAGAAATATTTTTATTTAGAAACAATCCTTTTACTTCATAAGATTTTTGAAGCCTGAGAAAGTAAGCAGTTATATCTGGTTGTGAAAGTGATCTTAAATAGATACCAGGAGATGTGGGGATCCTGATAGTACTGACAATGATATAGATGTACCAGTTCCCTGACTGGTAGATAGTACTTTCTCTTTATTTGCTGTCATAAGATGCTGAGGTGTTGGCAATGAAGGTTGATGTAGTAGGAGCAGTGCAATAGCTTATGAGAACACTGCTTACCATGAAGCAGGTGGGGGGTGAATATATTATGAACAACTATCTCAGTCTGAAACTGAAATTTACAGACTGTGGCTCAACTTCTCCCCATTACACTCATAGTATCTTATGACACCAAGACTGTCTTTATTGGCTAACTTTTACTCTCAGTCTTGTTTTCCAAAGCTCCTAGATGAGTACCCTTCACCAGTGACTTGATTCTCATTACCCTGACATGATCAAAAATATTCACCCTGATTATAAAATAACTCTTCTATTTTGAAAAGTTATAAGGAAATCTTTTATTAATATGCATTTTATTAAGTGTCTAACTTATGTAGGTTCTATAGTTTATATATGTCAAAGCACAGACCCCTCAAGTAATTACTAATTAATTAGGCAATCTTTACTCGATATAGAAAGATAGATATAAACATTGATATGGATGCTAATGTTATGGATAAACTGAACTCATGAGCAACTGAATTTGCTGAAATGGATGTCTTCTTGAGAACTGGTTTACAATGGCTCCAAAGACTGTGGTGGAATTTTTTACTTATTTATTTTTTTTTATTTTAGGAACAGTCATTGAAAGAATCAACTGACCTTGCTCTTTTGTGTTGTAAGTCAGAAAATAAATAGTGAAAGTGTATCTTAGTGGTTTGCAAGTGATTCAGGGCAGGATGCTTAGCTATTAGAAAGACATCGATTGGGCTGGAGGAAATGAGTTGGCTGTAGCATGAGCTATAAGCCAAGGCTCAGAATTGTGAGGTCGGGGAAGGATGCCAAGGTATATTGCATTTTCTGGCAGAAATTCAAGCTCCTAGCTAATAGTCTGAACTCTTCTTTCCAAGTTTTAAAAACTACCACTTGATATTCAGTATTTTTCATCCAGCTTTCCGATCTTCGAAAGTTCATAATAGTGATATGATACACTTTCTTCTTTGATTATGGTCTAAACACATTTTTAGGTTAGAAGTCATTCAATCCTTTAGGGTAGATTGTTTTCACTGTTTTGTTATTGTTACTGTTTGTTAGTTTTCTGATTGAGAATCAATACTATCCAAAGGCACTATTTGCAGAAATATCTCTCACTCTGTAAAACAATGCAATTTTGCCAAGAGCATTACTCAAAAAATATTAATGATTCAATAATATCAAATCCATTAGTCACTGCCAACTAGACTGCTTTAAATAAGGTGTATTGGCAAGAGTCATAGCTGAACGGGAAACCAACAGACATTAGTTCTATTCTGGGCTTGGCTTCCATGTGACCTTGAGCAATTAGTTCAATTCTTCTGTTGTTCAGTTTGCTCAGGTTTCAGAAAATTGGAATGATAATACCAGGATACTGTGTGGACTCATTAGATTAACAATGAGCCCTGAGTCGCAGCTAATGTAGCAGTAGCAGATACTCGAGATTTGCCTCAGAGAAATAGCTCCTGTGTTCTGTGATCTGTGTTCCCTTTTCCCCTTTTCCTCATTGCTTTAAAGCCTTATGTATTATTCTTTAAATACTGTATTGTTCTATTTAATTGACTATTGGTATTATAGATGATGGGTTAAAGGTATACTCTACTTAAATATTTAAGTATTTCAACTGGATACAAGAAACATTGATAGCATTTATACAGGCAATAGGTTATTAGTTTGACAATATTTCCTAAATGTCTCATATAAAAAGAATCTTGTTACTTCCTGTCTTCTTGCCAATCATAAAGCCCCTGATGCTGGTTTACTATTCCTGTCTCAGACCTGCCAAATGATTACTGGCTGCTAGACATTTTGCTAAAATCTTTACTTGCCCAGCTTACAGAGTGTTCAGGTTTCTATGAGTTCTGCCATTTTGAAGCTCTCATTTTGTAAGCCAGAGGCTTTGCAAAGACTCAGAGGCATTTAGAGAAGCAGAAGTGTCAGTGCCTTTCAGACTTTGACCTCTTCACTTCTAGCCATTAACTAACAGAGCACCTAAGTTGTCCAACATGTACATTCCAATCCCATTTCTCTTGCCATGGTAAACACCATCAGCAAAATCTATTTTAGTGCGTGCCAGGCATTGGTGGTGCACACTTTTAATCCCAGCACTCGGGAAGCAGAGGCAGATGGATCTCTGTGAGTTCGAGGCCAGCCTGGTCTCCAGAGCGAGTGCCAGGATAGGTTCCAAAGCTACACAGAGAAACCCTGTCTTGAAAAAGTAAAAAAAAAAAATCTATTTTAGAGGGAAGCGTTTACTTGGCTTACAATTCCATGTCATAATCCATTGGGAGAAGTCGGGGAGCTCAAGCAGATGAAACACAATCCATGGAGGAATGCTGCTTACTGTCTATCTCTGCATTTCCTTGACATTATCATGATCAGCTATCTTCATTATACAGGAAGACCCATGCTATGTGGTAGACTTAGCCAGTAATGAGGATCATAATCAAGTTTCAATGAGAGCCAGTAAGAACCTTCTTGTCCTGTGTTTAGATAAGTACTTGAGTTTAAGAAACTGTGTAATACTAGAATAAGTGGGGTACTGAACAGTGAGGCAAGTATGACTGATGGGATTAACAAATGCAATCTTATATTCTCACCTATAGAGCAGGTACCTCTGTTAGTAATAAGGAGTCACAACCAACTCTTATTCTCATTAACCAGTGAGCTTCTGAGTGAGGCAGATACACTACAATCATCAGCTGTCCTAAGGTGGATTTTCCTCAACCTAGCATGTTGATATTTTGGCCAGATATTTTATTTTAATGGGTTGTTGTTGTATATATTGTAAGACATCCAACAGCACCCACTACTTTCAACTTCTAAAAGCAGTACATATTTAAATATGGAAATTTAAAAATATCTTTAGACTCTGTTAGGTGTTCCTTGAGGAGCAACTCTGGAGGTCATTGTTACCACATAACACCTCTATTTTTATTAAAAATGAATTAAGTTGACACCTAGACTGCAGCCTCCCCTCTCTCTTCTCCTTATACTCCCTTCCTGTCCTCCCCTCCCTACCCCTCTCCATCCACTCCTCCTCTGTAATTGCTCAGAAAGGGTGAGGCTTTCCATAGCCTTCAGCAAAACATAGCATATCAAACTGCCATAAGACCAAGTACCTCCTCCTTCTATATTCAGTCTTTTTAACCCATCATAAGGAATAGGTTCACAAGACACAGCCAAAGAACCAGGGTCATTCCCTGCTTCCATTGCCAGGAGTCTCAGGGAAACCAAGCTACACATCTGTACCATATATGCACAGGGCCTAGGTTGATCCCATCCAGGGTCCTGATTGTTGGTTCAGACCCTGTGAGTTCCCATGAGCCAGGCTGGTGGTTTCCAGCTAAGACCCCTGCCAGCAGTGGATGTGTAGTCTGAACTGGCCATCCCCTGTGATAGGATACTACCCCAGGTATTATCAAAGAGCCTTCATCCAGTGACTGTTGGAAGCAGATTCTCCCCCCCACACACACACACACCCATCCACTCCTCAGATGGTGTAAGGCCTTCCTTGGGGAGTCAACCAAGTCTAGCATACCAAGTTGAGGCAGAACCAAGCTCCTTCCCCTGTAACAAGGCTGAGCAAGGTAACCCACCATAGGGAACAGGCTCCAAAAAGCCAGTTTTTGCATCCAGGATAAGCCCTTGTCCCACTGCCAGAGCCCTGCCAGATTCATCCATATAACTGTCATCCACATTCAGAGGGCCTAGTTCAGTCCCATGCAGGTTCCCCAGCTGTCAGTCCAAAGTCTGTGAGCTTCCACTAGCTCAGGTCAGCTGTCTCTGTGGTTTACCCAATCATTATCTTGATCCCCCTTGCTTATATGATCCCTCCTCCCTCTCTTCAACTGAACTCCAAGAGCTCATCCCAGAAAGACAAACACGGAATGCACTTATTCATAAGTGGATACTAGATGTAAAGCAAAGGATAACCAGGCAACAATCTATAACCCTAGAGAAACCAGGTAAAAAGCAGGACCTCATGAGGGATACACACGGAGGTCCCAGCAAGGGGAAATAGTTAAGATCCGGGTAAACTGGAAGTGTGGGAGGCACTAGAAGGGAAGGGATCCCCCATGAGAACATTAGGGATCAATGTAGCTGAGTTGGGGGAGGGACAGAGCAGAAGAGCAATGAAGAGATATCTTGATAGAGGGAGCCATTTTAGGGTCAGGGGAAAACCAGGTACCAGGGAAATTCCCAGGAATCCACAAGAATGATCCCAGGTATGACTCCTAACAAGAGTGGTGAGGGTGCCTGAACTGGCCGTCCCATATGATCAGATTAGTGACTATCCCAGTTGTCAGCATAGAACCTACATCCAGTAATTGATGGAAGCAGATGCAGTGATCCTCAGACACCATATTTTCAAAGAAAAATACCCATTATAAAATAGGGTTTTCAACATGAGTGGCAGGTGCCCGTCCCAGATTCCATGAGAACTCTGGGCAGAAAAGCAATCCAACCAAACAAGACAATCAATCAGAGCAAATGGCTGCTAACCACAAGTGAGAACAGCCATGAGGGCCAAGGAAAGAATTAGCCACGTGGCTTACAAATAAGAAACAATAACTGGAGATCAGGGTTCCTTCGGAGAGGCAGCTGCATTGGCTAGAAGTGGAGCCCACTGAGACCTCTGTAGGGACTGTGTGTAAGGGAAGGTTGTAAATGGAGTGGGGAAGAAATGCACCTTGGGGTAGCTTTGTTTGGAAGGGAAGTGAGTTAGAAATAGAGGGTAAAGCAGAAGAAAATGCTCAAAACACCTTTAAAATCAGTTTTTTTTTTTTAGCTTGAGTGTTGTCACTTTCTTCCTGTCTGCACTCTTAGCTGCTTATCTCAGATACATATGATACAATGATCATTTAAATCAAATTACCACGTTACCAGTTTATTTACTACATTTGACTGATACCCTTTTAGCAGAGTGATCCCAGAATTAGATTGGCTTGTTTTTATCACAAAATGCTGGTATAAGTGAGATAGGTGAGAAAAACAGGGAGCATTATGGGAACTGGGGAAGGAGAGGAACCCTGTGTTATGATAAAGCTCATTGGGGACACTGGCACATTCCATCACAGGCAAGGGTGACCAAGGCAGAAGGACAAACATGCCAGGCAGTCAGAGCTTAAATGAGTAGTTTTATTAGAAAGGGAAAGGGGGGAAGGAAAGAGAAAAGAGGTAAAGAGTCCCTGAGACAAAGGACAGAAGAGAAAAGAGAAACAGGAAAAGTCCTGTCTGCACCAGGAGAACAGCAGGGAAGACAGTAGGAAAAAAAGGAGGTGGAAAAGAGATCACAAGTGGGCAGGGTCTGTCTTTGTACCTGCTGCACCTGCTTGCAGACTTGTAGTCATGGAACCCAGGGCTGACCAAAGTATTGTCTGAGTGCATTCTGCCTGGTAACAGGGACACTTCATCATAATGCCTGAATCCTTACACCCTTTTTCTCAGAATCCTTTGGAGTCCTATAGCTAATGAGAGTCAATAATCTCAACATAATTAACAACATTTGCTTAAATCCTTTCTCCTTTCTCAGCTATGAACCTATAAATTTCTAGGAATCTATTAAAAACCTGATCTATAGGAAAATATTCTAACTCCCTTGGGCAAAGCTAGTAGTACTAGTTTGTACCTTATATTATAATCCCCTTTATGGAACCACCCTAAAATTTCACTTATCAGAGAGAGAGAGAGAGAGAGAGAGAGAGAGAGAGAGAGAGAGAGAGAGAGAGGAGAATTTTTAGGAATGCTTTGACCTCCAAGTTGAAAGTCAACAAAATGGTATTGTGACTGTAGCTGACTTTTAACTACAGACCTCCCTTAAGAAGTCCATATCCATACTTGGACATGTCTTATTCTTTTCTTGGGCATTACTTGATACCACTACTTAAAATTTATGTCAGTATGTCTGGTAGTAAACTGAGACTTTCTCTGAGAATGCCACACTCAGCACTCAGGAATGCTTTATTCTTTCCAGGAATACTTGCCTATTTGAATGAACTTCATGGGCTGGCAAGGCTGCTCAGTGGTTAAGTATATATAGTGCAGAGGAACTGACATTTTAGTTCTTGTCACACAATAAGATGGCTGGCAACTATCTGTTACCTCCACTCCAAGCTAACTAGGTGCTGGCCTCCACAGGCAATAGCATTCATATGTACATAACTCCAAACAGACATACATATGCATATAACTAAAAATAAAACAAACCCTAAAACATATACTTGTCCTGTATGAAATTATTTACTTCATCTAAGCTGAGAAGCTGGTTTCATTTCCCTGAAGGAAATTTCTGACAGGCAGCTGTGCATTCCTCTCTCCCACCACTATGGTAAGAAGCTGCATAACCAGTTTGAAGATAACATACTCTAGGAAACAAGGAGAGAGGTCAATGACCAGAACCCTGAGTAAGATTGTTTGAATATGTTGAGAGACACATGGCTCCAGGAAACATCTCTGTGTGTGATGACACTGCCTTAGGATTCCCACAAACAAGACACTGTTGTTTGTAAGGCCCTTACAAACCAGAAAGGACAATAAAAAGATGAGATTTTTCTTAGACTTACATCAGCAGCAGTTTAACTCTCAGGGACAACCCAAACACTGATTTGAGGCCAATTCTAAGCTACCATCAAAAAGTGGTGGGTTAACAGAAAAGCGTTTGACTGCCAGTCTGAGTTGCTTTGAGTTGATTTCAGCACACAGGCCTGGGCTGGTCTCTACTGAGCTATCCTCACTAAGAATGTCATTTTCCCATTGTTAGTGCCTCTAATTAAGCATTTGGACACAGCTGACATCTTCCAATTGAGGGCCTTTCAAGTGCCCACTTACCTAAAGCAACTAGTTTCCATCTTCCTGTTTTTCCATTGACAACTCTCATTGAAATCTTCAGGGTTGTTATGATCCAGCAACAACAAACCACCTTGGGATGTGTAGAATAAGCAATGATGCCAAAGCCATTTAGAACAAAAACTAAATTCAGGTGGGAAAAGAAGCCATATGGATGGTGAGAATTTAGGAAAGATTTTTGATTTTGTTATTCAGAGGAGACTGTGGTTTCATGAATTTGAAAAAAAAAAGAGAAGAGGATATGGTAATTGTGGATAGGACACTGTGACTCACTGTGTGTAAGTGGAGATACTTCCAGCTCAGTGATACTCTGTAGTCATGAGAAGCAAACAAAGGAGTTGGGGAGCCAGGAGCTGTAGATGAGAAATCTGGAAGGTCTCATGTTTCATGCTCATGACCCTTTCTAAGACTCAGCACGTTAAGAATTACCTTACTTGAGGAATGTGTTGTGATAAACCTCCATAGGTTACTTCTATATTACAGAGCTGTCAGATTCAAACATCAGTTTTATCACACCTGAAATCCAATTGATTACACGTTGACTAATTACCCACTTCTGAATTTTGTAAAAAAAAAATACATCTAAAATTATTTTATGCACTCTATTTTGATCATATTCTTTTCTCCTCCAAGTCCTTCCAGATCCCTGAGATTTTTGAGAGAGGATTTTTAAATAATGCATTTCCTTGTCAGAAAAATATATTTGAAAAGTGAACAATGGAGCTGGGCACATGCCACAGGCCTTTAATTCTAGCACTCAAGAGACAGAGGAAGGTGAATCTCTATTAATTGGAGGACAGCCTTTAAAAGTTTCTGTACCCTGATATGCCTCTCTGTCAATGCAGCAATCCAAATCAGACCAAATCAAACTGAATTAGAAAAAGCCCATGTTTAATAGATAAAGTGCTCCTGGATGGCCTTTCAGCTCCGCAGAGAGGAGACAGGAAAGAAAGACAGGAAAACCCTGAGTCTGTTTTCTGGGGGTCAGTTTAAATACCCTGTGAGAGTCGTCTTGACCATCTATGGGGGAGGCATTATCATTTGGTGGGCTTTCTGAGATGCAACAAGGTTTAGAGGGGTCTAGGGGAGGGAGCTTGTGTGGAACTTCCAAATTCTTTACATATATGGATGCCAGGGGCTGGGGTGAAGCTTCCACCATAACAAGCCTGGCCTAAATAGCAAGATTCAGGACAGACAGGATTACCATAGTGAGACAATGTCTCAAAAAGGGGGTATATAATTAAGGAAAAATACCAAAGGGCACCTATATAATTTTGTCTTTTACCTCCTAGTCTCTTTCTCTATATATATTTTTGCTACTACATCAGTTGACCCTAGTAGGAGCTGAGAATAGTGACATTTGTTTCTAATTTTTTCCTCTCTGTGAAAACAGCACTTGTGAGTAGTTCCTGATGAGAAAAAGTAAACAATCAGCATCTCCCTTCTTACTTCTTCTGTCCTCAACTGTCAATTAAAGACTTGAATACAGGTCGGTACAGGGTGTCAGAATACTTAATTCCTTAATTTGAGCTCATGAGCAGGTATGTGGGCTGGGGAGCTCTCTGGGAAATGAGAGCAAGCCTTTTTGTTTGTTTAATAGCTGGATGATGTGGAGTTACCTCATTAGGCCCATGCAGGTTTAATGATGCTTTACACAGACTGCATTTGAAGGTTCCCACAGAGGGCAAAAAAAAAAAAAATGATTTGCCTTGATGATTTCTGAAGCATTTGTAACTTTTCCATAATTGCCCTAGTTGGTTTTGACTTTGTCTCAGTAACAGAGGAATTTTCCTAAATCTTTGCAGGTTTTTTTTTGTCCTGTCCCACAATCCTCTATGAAGTCTTACTGAGGAACCCATTACTAGTTCTTCGTGACTTGCACTCAAGGAATGCAGATTTTATAATTTTACCTCTTGAAGCATTTATTACAGAGGCTGACATGGAAATAATATCTAGTATACTAGGAACTTAGGGCCCTCTCTGGTTTGTTCTAAAATGTTAGCATGGTATATTGTCTCATCCATGGGAAGGAAGTAGGAGAATGTTTCATCCAGTGGGACACAGCAAGGGGACTTTCAAGTCATGGAACACTATTAAATAATAAGATTATTTTATCACTAAGCCACTTTCCAATTTTAGATTATTTGAGAATTTTATACAATGTGTTTTGATCATATTTACCCATTCCCTCAATTCCTCTTGGGTCAGCCACCCCCTTTCCTACACCCCAACTTTGTGTCCTCTTTTATTTTTTTCTAACAGTACAGTATCTGTTGCCCACTTACTCTTGGATATGTGAGGAATTCTTAAATTCCTGCAATAAACTGTGCTGGGTTGTATTGCATTGTCTAATAGCCCTCTGTTGGATACAGTACTGAGAACAGGCTCTGATAATCTCTGCCCACTTCTTTTCCTCCCTAGGGGTCACATTAGGTACCTGTGGTTAGGAAACAAAGAAAGATGGATACTGGTGCTTAACTTAGCTCACTTTCTTCTTTTACTCCAGGATCCCAAGCCATTAGACACTAGCACCCATATACAGCTTGAATCTTCTTTCCTCAGTTAGTCTTTTCTGAACTGCTCTTAGAGGTGATTCCATGGTGATTCTAATCCAGTGAAGTTGGCAATCTAAATTAACAATCACAACCACTATTCCTGTCCCTAGTCAACACTTCTATTAATCCTTTCCTAACAAGCTTTGCTTTGTTCTACCAGTTTGTTTATCCAAGAGGATCCATTGTCCATATGGTCAATGTCCTGGAATAAAATCAAACACAGGAAATTCCAGATGCCCATTTCTCATAGAGTGTTGTAGGTGACTATGTGGTTACTCTTTTGGTGTGAAGAGACCCCATGACCTAGGCAGCTCAAAAGAAAACATTTAGTTGGGAGCTTGATTACTGTTTCAGAGTTAGTCTATTGGCATCACGGCAGGGAAGGAAGCATGACAGTATGCTGGTAGGCATGTTGCAGAAGAAGTATCTAAGAGCTTTATCTCTTGATTCACAGGGAGCAGGCTGTGGGCAAGGAGGTACTCTGGGCCTGATGTGGGCTTTGGAAACACCCAAAGTCCCACCCCCAGTAACACTCTGCCAACAGTTCCACACTTTGAGCAAGTCTACAGCTACTAATCCTTTCCAAAAAGTCCATCAACTATGGGCTATGCATGCAAATATAAGAGCCTGTATGGGAGAGGATTCTCACTCAAAGCCACAATGACTTTTATGGTTGTGACTTAGCAGGAGAACACTGGAGTCCTGCCTCATGATCCTTTATTCAGGCTTGGTTCTCTACCCAAATATTGATATTATATATAGTACATCAGATCTTGCATGCATCAGCATATAAGTTTTGCAGCCTAGATGAACAAATTAGCCTAATCTAGGAGGAGCGGCACTTCCAATGGCATCTCCATTCAAAAGTGTAAACAGAAAAGATCATTTTCAATGATCAAATCACATCTTGAGATTGGCTCTCCAGTTTCCTGTGCTGGCAGCAACCAAGGGTGTAAGTAACATACTAAGACTGGAATGAGTCAAGATAGACCAATGACAGTAGAAGGTATCTTAGAGACAACTAAACTTTTATGGTTGCAGATAATAGAAGAGCAGGTTTCCTTCCAATTTGAGATAGGCACATGCAATATGATCTATTCATTTAAAAGGATGCTATTTTCCCCAAATATTCTACTGTCTTATCTTACAAGAAGCCTTTATTGCAAAGTGTATGTATCATTGAGGATTGAGTGGGTTGAAGAATACTGATGGTTATTATTGATTATTAAACATATTACTATTTCTCTTCAAATGAACTTCAGAATGGCATTCCTGATATTAATGATTACTCAAGACTTAGAACTTAAATACAATTAAGTTATGTTATGACTTCTAGATAGGACTCCAATGTCTGTCCCATATAACAGCACAATTGACTGTATTTAGAGTGTTGAAGAACCCTTTGCTGAACTCAGTTGAATGGAAAATTTTAAGGCAAGGGGTGATTGGGACCTTTATTTTCAATAAAGATAATTCCCCGATGTACAGATTCTCAGCATTCTGATTCTGTCTGAGTTCATTTGTTAGGAGACTTGATTTGGGCTTGTTTTAGCAGACAAGCTGAGTTAATATTTATTTTGGGAAAGTAGGATTAGTGAAGATAGGGGCAGAATAAATTATACATTCTCTGAGCAATTGAAGGTTGTTAAGAAAACATGAAAGAGCCAGAGCTTTCTAAGTGAGTCTTGCTTTCTGAGGCTTAAAGGGCAATTTACAACTGTCTGCTTTCTGTATATTGGAGTCACTTTACAAGAGGTATACTGGGGCAATTAAGCTACCAATTCAAATAAGAGAGCAAGGGAGAGCAAGACAGAGAGACAGAGACAGACAGAGATCTGTAAGTAAGGAGAATGCTGTTCATTAGGTTCACAGACAGTGAGTGCAGGCAATGTGAAAGAGAGAATTAGAAGATTTAAGTATTTTGTTGAGTCAGTGTGAATGTCTGACAGGGAAAGACAGTGCAGTGCTTCTACCATCTTGTATTATTGCTGAGGACATTTTAGGTTTAATTAGAATTTGACTTCCTTGATAAGAAGTCCCAACTTTATTCTAGGAATTCAAGGTGAAGATGTCCCAGCTAACTTACCTTCTGTTAAACTGCCTGCTTGTGCAAACCTTCTCTAGCTAACCACTTAGCTTTCATTAAACTGTTACCTACTGTCAAATTAGATACCAGGATGTTGTTTACTTTTTAAAAAAATGTTTACTCTATAAGCATTTAGCACTATACTTGGTTCCCTGTGGTGGTTTGAATTAAAATTTCCCCCAGAGACTCTAAGAGAATGTAATTATATGAAAGGATTAGGACCATAGCTTTGTTGGAATAGGTGTGGCCTTATGGAAGGAAATGTGTCACTGGGGGCAGACTTTTAGTTTTCAGAAGCTCAAGCCAGTCCCAGTAGTTCTCTTTCTTCCTGCTGCCTGAAGATTCAAATATAGAACTTTCAGTGACCTCTCCAGCACTATGTCTGCCTGCTTGCAATCATGCTTCCTGCCGTGATGACAAAACACTAAACCCCGAACTGCAAGCCAGTCCCAGTTAAATGTTTTCCTCTTTTTCCTTTTCTTAAATTTAGAAATAAGCATGTTTCACAAGTCAATTCCAGCTCCCCTCTCCCTCTCCCCACCCCATCATACCTCTGCTCCCCAGGGAGGGTGAGGCCCTCCATTGGGGATTTCCAAAGTCTATCATAGCCTCCATGGCAGGGCCTAGGCAATTCCCATGTGTCCAGGCTGAGAGAACATCTATCCATGTGGAATGGGATCCCAAAGTCCATTCATATGCCAGGGACAAATGCTAATCTACTACCTGAGATCCCATAGATTGCCAAGGCCTCCTCACTGACACCTGCATTCAGGGGGTCTGGATCAGTCCCATGCTGTCCTCTCAGCCATCAATCTGGGGTCCATGAGATTCCCCTTGTTCAGGTGAGCTGTTTGTGTGGATTTCACCAGGGTGGTCTTGACGAATTTGCTCATCACTCCTCCCTCTCTGCAACTGGGTTCCAGAAGTTCAGTTCAGTGTTTAGCTGTGGGTGTCTGTCTCTGCTTCCATCAGCCACTGGATGAAGGTTCTAGGATGGCATATAAGGTAGTCATCAGTCTCATTATCGGGGAAGGACTTTTAAGGTAGCCTCTCTACTATTGTTTAGATTGCCAGTGAGTGTCATCCTTATATATCTCAGAAATCATGCTACTGCCAGATTTCTCTTTAAACTTATAATGGTTCCCTCCATTATGGTATCTCTCATCCTGCTCTTCTCTATTCTTCCCCCAACTCAACCTTACTGTTCCCCCATGTCGTCCTCTACCCTCCTCTCCTCCCTCTCTCTTTCTTCCAGCTCCCTCTCCCCTACCCCAATGCTCCCAATCTTCTAAGGAGATCCTGTCCCATTCCCCTTCTCTGGGGTACCATGCATGTCTCTATTAGGGTCCTCCCTGTTTTCCAGACTCTCTGGTTGTGAGATTCTAGACTGGCAATCCCATTCCATGTCTAAAATCAATATATGAGTGAGTACATGCCATATTTATCTTTCTGTGACTGGATTACCTCATGAAGGATGCTTTCTTCTAGTGCCATCTATTTGCCTGTGAATTTCCAGATTACATTGTTTTTTTTTTCCTCTGAGTAGTATTTCATTGTGTAGATGTACCACATTTTCTCTATCCACTCTACAGTTGAGGGACATCTAAGTTGGTTCCAGGTTCTGGCTATTACAAATAATGCTTTTATGAATATAGTTGAACAGATGTCCTTGTTGTATGAATGTGCATCCTTTGGGTATATGCCTAAGAGTGGAATTGCCGGATCTTGTGGTATACTGATCCCCATTTTCCTGAGGAACAGCCATACTGATTTCCAAAGTGGCTATATGAGTGAGTTGGCACTGACACCAGCAGTGAAGGGGTTTTATCCTTTCTCCACATTCTTTCCAGCTTAAATGGTCATTGGTGTTTTTATTTTAGCCATTCTGACAGGAGTAAGATGATATCTCATATTTGTTTTGAATTGCATTTCCCTGATGGCCAAGGATGTTGAGCACTTTCAAATGTCTATCAGCCATTTTAGACTCCTGTATTGAGAATTCTCTAGTTCTGTACCCTACTTGTTAATTGGATTATTTGGTGTTTTGGTGACTAGCTTCTTGAGTTTTATTAAATTTTGGAGATCATCCCTCTGTCAGATGAGGGTTTGGTGAAGATCTTTTCCCATTCTGTGGGATGTTGTTTTGTCTTTTTGACTGTATCCTTTGCCTCACAGAAACTTCTCAGTTTCAGGAGGTCCCATTTATTAATTGTCAATCTCAATTGTCAATCTCAGTGTTTGTGCTACTGGTGTTATGTTCAGGAATCAATCACCAGTACCAATTCATTCAAGGGTACTTCCCACTTTTTCTTCTAAGAAGTTCAGTACAGTTGGATTTATGTTGAGGTCTTTGATCCATTTGGACTTAAGTTTTGTGCATGGTGATAGATATGGATCTATCTGCAGTCTCCTACATGCCAGCATCAAATTATAGAAGCACTATTTGTTGAAGTTCTTTCCTTTTTCCATTGTATACTTTCAGCTTCTTTGCCAAAGATCAGGTGTTCATAGATGTGTGAGTTAATATCAAGGTCTTCAATTCAATTCTATTTGTCTACCTGTCTATTTTTGTGCCAACACCAAGCTGTTTTCATTACTATAGCTCTACAGTATAGCTTGAAGTCAAGGATGGTGATGTCTCCTGAAATCCCTTTATTGTACAGTGTTTTGTTTTCTGTTTTGTTTTTTTTTTTTTGATATCCTGGGTCTTTTGTTTTTCCATAAAGTTGAGAATTGTTCTTTCAAGGTCTGTGAATAGTTGTGCTCGGATTTTGATAGGGATTGCATTGAATCTGTAGATTGCTTTGGGAAAGATCGCCATTTTCACTATTTTGAATTTACCTATCTAAGAGCAAGGGAGATCTCTCCATTTTTTGGTATCTTCTTTAATTTTTTTAATGAGTCAAAGTTGTTGTCATATAAGTTTTCACCTGTTTGGTTAGAGTTACTCCAAGATATTTTTGTTGTTGTTTGTGGCTATTGTTAAGGTTGATATTTCTTTGATTTCTTTCTCACCACTTTTATTGTCTATATATAGTAGGACTACTGATTTTTTTTTGAGTTAATCTTTTATCCTGCCACTTTGCTTCAGGTGTTTATCAGCTGTAGGAGTTCCCTGGTAGAATTCTTTGGGTCATTTATGTAGACTATCATATCATCTGTAAATGGTGTAAGTTTTACTTCTTCCTTTCCAATTTGTATGTCCTAGATGTCCTTTTGTTTTCTTATTGCTTTAGCAAGAACTTCAAGCACAATATTGAAGAAACATGGATATAGTGGACAACCTTGTCTTGTTCATGATTTTAGAAGAATCGTCTTGATTTTCTCTCCATTTATTTTGATGTTGGCTGTCAGTTTGTTGTATATTGACTTCATTATTCTTAGGTATGTTCCTGTTATCCCTGATCTCTCCAAGACCTTTATCATGAAGGGGTGTTGAATTTTGTCAAAGGCTTTTTCAGCATCTAGTGAGATGATCATGTGGGTTTTCTTTTTCAGATTTTTTTTTGGTGGATCACATTGATGAATTTTCATATGTTGAACCATCCCTGCATCCCTGGGATGAAGCCTACCTGATCATAGTGGATGATTTTTCTGATATGTTCTTGGATTCAATTTGCCAATATTTTATTAATATTTTTGCATCAATGCTCATGAGGGATTTTGTTCTATAGTTCTTTCCTTTATAAGAGTTTCTGTGGCCATGGTGTCTTTTCATGGCAATAGAAACCCTAATCAAGAAAGTCCAAGATCCCTAAGTATGGCCCTAGTAGGCTAGAATGAAGACTTTCAATTTGCTATAAACTGTGTCTAAGTGGTAATCTCTGGTATGCTTTCTGTAACCAATAAGAAGCCAAGGAAGGCATGATAAACCAACCTGCCTACATCTAGAAAAACTATATTCATTTTTGTTCAAGATTAAATCTTTCTCTCAAGGATTGGGCTATATCTCACCTGTAAACTTAGGTACAAATTGTACTGTAATGTGTTCTAAGAAATGGCAAATATACCTATGACTACCTACTGTTGTGTCCTCCTTGTTGTTAGCACCTGTTGTTATGACCACCCTGTTATGACTACCTTATTATGACCACCTTTTAACATGTCTTTGTTTCAGAAGGTTATGATAAGCTTTTTGTGGTTGTATTCTTCTTTTGTAACCCTGCTTATTTGCTTGTCAAATCCCCCATTTGGGAATCTCCTACTCTGGAACTATAAGCACCCTTATATCACCCATGCCCAATGCTGAAGTCGTGATCCTTGCCTTTAAGGAGAGACAGCCCCTGCACATGAGAAAAAAAAGCTTGCTTTAATTAATTTCTGACTTCAATTAATTTGGCCATGATTTGTATCAGTAGTCTTTCTCCTGTAATCTGTCAGATTAACAAGGGGCAGAAACAAGGCAAACTATATTAAAAGGCCAAGCAGCCCTGTCATGGTAGATATTTGAGTGTAGAGATCAAAAGTACATGCAACTCTGTATCACTTAGAATAGTGCAGGCTCTGAAAATTTATTTCTAGAGAAGCCAAACTGCTCTCATAGAGTAAAATGGATATTGAGGCTGAGCAATGAGAATAGCTCTGAGCTCACCATTGCTCATTCTCATGCCCTGCTTTGTAAGCATTGCACACAGTACTTTGCATGAATTAGCATATTAAATTTTCACTGCAGCTTCATGTGTTTGATAAAATCATGCACAATTTACAGATAGGAGAATATTCTAAAAGTTTGATTGTTTTGGTCCAATTTATGCACACATTGTGGAGGACTAGAATGCTAACTCAGGCCTCTCTGTTGTCAGCTGCTCTGGTGGTTATTGTGTCTAAGAGCACTTCACAGTATGGGTTATGTGTCTTTAAACAGAGAATCAGAGGGCCTTCATGAGTGCTGTTTGGAGTTGGATGTGAAACACTAAAATTTGGGGAGTGAGGGCTCACAGGATTCTAGAGTACTTTTCTACCTTAGAGAAAATGTCATCATCTAGAGAATAAAGTTCCAGCTATCATCAGAGGGCTTTCTATTAAGATTCCCCTCTATAATTAGGATAGACAGATGCACAAATGGATCAAAGGTGGAAGACAGTTGCCCTATCATTCCAGTGAGAAAGATACTGAAAAGAAAGTCAGGAGAATGAGTGGGCACTGAGATGGCTTGGGAAGGAAAAACAGTTGCCATCAAGCCTGACAACCTGAGATTGATCCCTGGGACCAACATGTTGGAAAGAAATGCTTCAATATGTTGTCCTCTGACCTCTACACTTGTGTCATGGCATGCACATGCCTGCTTCCAACCACATAAATATACAAAAGAAGTAATAAAATTTGAAACATATTTTTAAAGAGAGAAAATCAAAGGTTTGGCTGGCAAATATTACCCATTCAACTGTTGCTGAGTGCCTCCTGTTTGCCAAGCAACATCCTAGTCACTAAAACATGGCATAGCAAACAGCAAATAGGCCATGATGTGCAAGGAGAAAAACCATCTTTATTGGCTTATTCTATCCTTGTAGCTGACTAGCTTCATGGCCCTGGGCATACTGTTTAACACCGCTGTGTCAGATTCTGTGTCAATTAAGAGTATAATGAACCTCAGTTCTAAGGATCCTTGTAAAGAGTATGTAAGGGAGTGTTTCTAACCTGGTTGTCTTATAGAAAACACCCACTCACATAGCAATGAGACTTCTATCCAACATTATAAGTTGAATTCCCCTTAGAAAGCCCATGCCCAGTTCTCTTCACAGTGTGATAAGCCATCATCATCCTCTGTGATTCTAAGTGTGTTATAGAATTTAGATATTTTGCCTTGAAAGTTAATAAGTATAAGTGGATTTCCAGGGTATTAAAATTTGCATGTCTTCGATCTACTCAGACTATTCCTTCAACATGTTATGGTCACTCTGTGTCCACTTGACTGGGCCACAAAATGCCTTGAAGTTTGTTCACATATTACATATTATTTTGTGGGTGTCTGCAGGACTGTTTGATAATGAATTTGACATTTCTATCAGTGGGATGGATAACAGAGATGGTTCTCCTCAAAGTGAAACTGGCCTCATCTAGTCAGTAGAACCTCTGCATGGAAGCAGGTAGATACTTTTGAGAGCATGAGAGGATGCCTGTTGCCTGGATACCTTGAGCTGGAACCCCAGCTCTTTCCTGCCATTCGAGCTGAAGGCAGGCCTTAGCTCTACCTGAGTCTGGAAACTACTGATACTGGATATACACAGTTGCCTTTTTTCAGTCTACAATTTTACCAAATGCTGCTATGGGACATATCAGCCTTTATAAGTAGGCGAGTCAATTCCATACTGTGCTCTACTCCTCTTTCTCCTTTCCCTCTCTGTCTTTCCCTATTTTGTCCCTCTAGAGAATACAGGCTACTACAGTTAAAAACACTAAAATCCAGAGATGAAACTGTTCCAGTGATCACAGGGAGAACAGAAAATTGTTTGGCTCACCTGGAGTCTTGCTTAGTATATCCTCTTGTATAATTCTTCCCTTCATTACTATAACACTTTCCCTGTAACACTTCCTCCAAGACTAAAGCATTCTATACTGCAAGAATCTCCTTAAAACACAAAGGTGAACAACTTAACTGGAGCTTCAGGAAGTTCCTCAAACTGACCAGATTCACTAGACCCCTACCAGAAAGCTGAACTGCAAAGAAGTCTCTCAGGCAAGCCAATCTGCAAAGAGTATTCTCAGAAGACAAAAGGCTGCAAAGAGGATCCTGAGACCAGACCAGCTGCAAGGAAGAAGCAGAATCCTGACCACCTGCCTGGAAGAGGTTTAGGTCCGGGTCATTTGAAAGGACACTCTGCAACCTGTTGAGCTGCCTGAGGGGTATGCACTGTGCTCTGGATTTCCCAGCTTTTGTGAGTTATCATCCATGCTGGAATGGGCTGTGGTTTCTGTGGGTAATTTCTGTTCCTGCAAGTGAGCCCTTGTCCATGTTCCTGTAAATAATCTCAATAAACTCATTGGTTCACCAAGTTAAACTTTGATAGGATCTGTACTATGGCATGTTCTGGGCTCCCTATTAGGGGTGAGTAGATATATGTTGTGCTTACCCAGGATAAGTTTTGTTACACACACATTGATTCCTCACAGTCATGCTTAACATTTCGTGATTACAGAGAAAACAAACATAGGGAAGGTAACTTTTTTTATATAAAATGGGATGATATCTAGGTTATGAAGCTATGACCCCTCCTGGATCAGGAGTCAAAGACTCTACTCAATACCCAAGACAAGAGGTGACCTGTCATACTGCCTACCAAGGGGGCTTCATTCTCACATATGTTACTATTGAGTCGTAACAAAAGCCTAATATTGTCTTACCTTTTAGAGAAGAATATTGTTGCTTAAGAAGAGACCAAGGTCAAGAAACTGTAAGTAATGGGTCTACCTGGCTGAGTTTGATTCTCATCATGATGATAAACTCTCCATGATGATTATTTTACTTCTTAAAATTGGTCAAGGGAAGCAAAGATTGTACTACAAGATACCTTTCTGAAAGTCTTTGTAAGAGAGAGCAGGTGTGGCCCTAAGGGTGAGTGAGACACCTAACCTCCCTTGGATCCCACCCATGTCTCCAGTGGTCGTCTGTGTTTCTTTATCAGAATCTCCATATGCCTAGGTGGTGCACATCTGGGAGGATGCCAGGCCTGGCAGGTAATGCTTGTTTTACTGCCAAGCACACCTGCTTCATGTAGCCTGCCAACCCCTTTAGCTGCTGACTGTTGGCAGGATGACCATCTGGCTCCAGACACCTTGCTTGAATTCCACATTCACTTTCCATTGGAAATCATTCTCTCTTTCACTCTCTGCACTGAGTCTCCCTCTCTATCCTGCTGAGGAAAACTTCTGTATTGCTACCATACCTCTTTCCTTTTAGCATAGATGCTGAGCTATTGTACACAGAGTAACAAAGCAAAAACAAAATCTGTTGAAAGTTCTTCTCCTGGAAGCACTCATACAAGGCTGGTGTTAGTCACCTATTTCCCTCTGCTCCTCTTTCTTCTGGCAGAATCTTCACCAAGTTCCTTGCATCTGTGTTTGTCCTGATGTACTGATATTTGCCATGCTAATAGGATTTGCATGAACATGAACATGATTTTAATTTAAAGAAGGTTCTGGGTTTATTTATTCTTTCATGGAACAAGGTCTTTCTGCCACAATACCTTTTAGTCAACTTTAGTAACTTCTCATATTTCCATACTTACCTTAATCACTTAATAATGCTGGTTCAGGATTTTGGAGAAATTTAACTCCCTTTTGTTATATTCACTTAATTAACATTCTGTAACTTTTATACTGACCCTTAAAAGAAGAATTTTTAAAATAAGTTTTGAGATTATAGTATAATTACATCATTTTCTACTTCCCTTACCTCCCTCACCCTCCTAATCTCTTTCCAATTCATGGCCTATTTGTATTTAATTGTTATCTCTCTCTCTCTCTCTCTCTCTCTCTCTCTCTCTCTCTCTCTCTCTCTCACAACACACACACACACCACACCACACACACACTCCAAAATACATAAATACCACTTGCTCAGTACATACATATATATATATATATATAATATATATATATATATATATATATATGTTGTTGTTGTCAGGGCCAACCATTTGGTATTGGGTAACCAATTTGCATACTCTTCTCTGGGGAAAAATGTTTCTCTAGATCTCAACATTCTTTAGTTGCCTATAGTTTTTATCTAGGGTTAAGGCCATGTGAGCTTACCCCCATCCATGTTGCCATGTCTACTGGTGGTGTCCTCATTCAGGTTATATTTAGGAAGCCATATTGGTGAGACACCATGGGTGTAACTTCTGACATTCCTAGGAGATATGATCTCATAGCAAACTCCCTGTTCCTCTGGCTCTTGCAACCTTTCCATTCTCCCCCTTAAGCAGAGTTGTTTCACAATGACCCTCCCAAAAGCAATCTAATAAAAACCCCCAAATAGGCATTAGAATCCCTCTAATTGGGAATAAAGACCTGCTCAATAAGAGGGGAAATGTTCCTGATATTGGAAACCTAGATAACTACCCAGGGATAGTGAAGTCAATAATCTTGAAAAAGAACCTATAGCCACCACTTTACCAAATCAATATAATCCCTAACTGCATTCTAAATGTTTGTCCTTATACCCACAGATAAATGTAGTTCTTAGTCTTCATCAAGGAAACCTCTTTGTGACAAATGGAGACCATTATAGAAAACAGCAAATTAATTTTAACATAGATTATTAATGAGCTTAACATATAGCAAATTACACAAAGACTCACACACTCTCCCTCTACCTCTCTGTCTCTCTGTCTCTCTGTCTCTCTGTCTCTGTCTCTGTCTCTCTCTCTCTCTCACACACACACACTCATATATTTACATATATGTATATGTATATCTATGTATGCATATATATATATAGCCTAGTTTCTGATACCATTTCCTATGCTGAGAGGCATGTCTATAGAAATGCCTGGTTTTGTTATAATGCTAATTATCTGGGTGGAAAGATGACTGAGGTGGAGTCCTTGAACAAATGCAATGTTGACCCAGTGCAGAAAAAAATACAGGTATGCATTAAAAGTATATGTAAGCATAAGGAATAAGGAGGGAAGTTCTCATTAACTCAGATAATTAATATTGAATCAAACCCAATTAAAATAAAACTCCAAAATGAGGGCATAATTTAGGAGTGGAAATTTTGAGAAAATGTATGATAAATAAATGTAAAGAACATAAAAATAAACTCTCCTTACCTTCTACTTAATAGTAGTTATATTTGTATTCATGACCTGTTTATTGAAATGCACAGAGCTTGGCTGACTAGACTCCATTGTTTCAGAGGTGGGAAAACATTTTTGTTATAAATATATAAAATCTACGGTAAATGTCCTTCCTTTAGCAACTTATTTTCATTTCAGGATTAAATTAATTAAATATTATTTTCAGAAATGTTTAGTGCTTTGATTAGTTTTTCAAGGTCCTTTCTTAATCTTCAGGATCATTTTATTGTTCCCTAAAATTATCTATTATTACCTTTTCAGTTTGATCTTTCAGTTCTTAACTGTGACCACCTTCTCATTTGTCAGTGAGGTCACACTTTTGAATTACCTCCTTCTCTTTCCAAGATTACCTCCCATCAATTTATAAAAGTATTCTGGGAAAAGTCTGCCCCTTTACAGTTATTTTGTATCATAATTTATAAATTGGTAATCAAAAATGAGAGGTACATTTATAATGCCTAAACTTCACAATGCATCTAAACAATATTCCGATATGGCCAAGGTAGAGACTAATGACACAAAAACAGTACATGTGGTAAATGACTCATTTCATCACTTTATGCTCAATAGTTTGGTAGTAATTTTTTCTATTATATATACTTTTAAAGAAATCTTATAGAAAGAATAAGAATAATCAGATAGGACATGTTCTTCATTAACAGTTATTGTGTAGATTGCTTTCATTGTGGGTTTGAAGCAAGATAGATGGGAGTGTTTGAAGTCAGATGTGAAAAGAAAAAATCAGAAATCAAAGACTCAGTACAAATGGCTTATTTTTCAGGACTAAACTGAGGCCAACCTTTCTGCAGTTATTTCCTGTTGGGGTTAATGCAGAGGAAAATGGTGCTGAGATGTTGATGCCATATAGATTGATAATCCCTCATCACAAATTCCTAATCTAAAATGCCCTAAATTGGAATCATTTGTATCAGGGACATAACACAAATGAAAAATATCAAATCTGATCCCATGATAAAACTGGGTCACTGCTGAAACACAAGTGTACTACAAATATTGTCCAAAATTACTTTCAGGATCTGGGTATAATCTGTTCATGGGGTATGCATGAATTATATGCTTAAATGTGGATCCTAAACTAGCTCACTATACATGAAAATATTCCCAAATCTAAAAAGAAACCTGAAATACAATGTTCCTTCTCATAAGCACTTCAGATGAGGCATGCCCAAATTGTCACAGAATAGGTCATCCAAAGGAACATGCAGGTCAAAATTACAAGTGTCCTTACATTGACTGATCCCCAGGTATAGACAGTCCCTGGAAGCATGCATATTGTCATTTTGAGCAGTTGCTGCTTCTTAGTGGAGGTACTTCTGAGAGGGTGTTGACAGGAAAGGCTTTCTGTGGGACAACCAAATGCCTTGTTAGAAATCAAAGTGTAGGACTATGAACTTCATCAGTAGCCTCATTTTCTTCAGCTATCAATTTATTCCCATGTGTTACAATAGTGAGACAGAATTCCTAGGTGCTGCAGTAAGTATTGGAGTCTATACTTTAAAGCTAGCTGCAGTAAGTATCTGAGTCTATATTTTAAAGCTACTGTAACATCATGTATATCTATGCCAAAATTACTGTCATAAAGTTAAAAATACAATGAAAGGCAAGATTCAGTGGATGCAGATTGGGGAAAATCTAGGGAAGGCATGATGGGACAGAGAAGCCATATAAAGTTGTATCACAGATATTCTTCATGTGCATGATTTGTTTTCAATTACTGGTTCTCCACAGAGAAAAGGAAAACAAAAAAGCAAGACTTATTTGCCCAGATTCCATATCTAGTAAGCAACAGAGCCAGAAATGAAATTGAAACCCTTTTAACTTTCAATTCTAAGTTATCCTGGTACATCAAATGGCCAGCCCCAGAGAACAACACTCATCAGAAGAGGAGATTATTTCTAGAGCCGTGGGAGTATTGCAGTGTCAGCATTTATGAATAAAGACTAAGTTTCCCCTTGCTCCTAAATGTGTGCCATTGTATTGACTGATGACAGGCAGCAGTGAAAAATCAAGGGATTAGCTTGACATAATTATGAAAGCATTAGTCTAGTTCTTTTTGGCTCTGTTAATATCATTGATAATTGGATCAAGCTCCGGATAGAACAGAAAATAAAGACAACTGTCCTAGCAGAGCTATCTTATGTTCTGTTGCTAAATATAAATGTGAACAAAGGAAACCCGCTTCCTTTCATTTGGGGAATAGGGGCTTGCACACAAAAAGCTTTAATACAAATCAAAAGAATGCTATTTATAGGTAAAATAGAATGATCACAAAAGCAAGGGTTGGAAATTAGGATAGTGTTGAACTCTGTTTTCGGGAAATTTCTGACCCTCTTCTTTTTGGACACCGAATTGAATGTCTGATATCTTGAGAGGTAGATTAAACTGTAAGATAAGTATCTCAGATAATTACTATATTGACAAAAAAGCTCACTAACATACTTAAAATAATTCCATATTTACTATAGACATCTTACCTAGTATATTATTTAGTGTTCCTAAACTATTGTGTGTGTGTGTGTGTGTGTGTGTGTGTGTGAGAGAGAGAGAGAGAGAGAGAGAGAGAGAGAGAGAGAGAGAGAGAGAGAGAGAGAGAGTCTGTGTGTATTTGTGTGCATTGTGTAAAATGAAGGAAATACATGAGGTTGGTTTATAGGATACAATGGAGATAGTCTAGTAACAACTGTCTCACACCAGAGATTATGAGAATAGTAGTTTCTCAGTCCACAGAACCAGATGACTTAAATGACCCAATCAACCTGACACTTAAGGCTGAGAGGGTTCCTGAAGAACTGTTGGTTTTTAAACTACATGGAAGACCAAAGAAGTTATTTCTAATACTGGTGAAGGAATATCACATCAACAGGAATGAGGAATGTGAAAGTTGAGAGTGAGTAAACAAGCACCAAGTGATGTTTCCTTATTTTATACCCTATTACCCGGGCTGTCCCCAGAAGGTGCCACTTAGGATGGATATTACTATTTCAAATAGTCTGATCAACAACAATACTCACAGGAGTACTCAGAAGCTTGGGTTTTTTGTTGATTCCAGGTGCAGCCAAGTTGACAACTAAGATTAGTTACCAAAATCAAAAACATGTAAAGCCAGCTAATTCAAAACCCTTCTAGAAATGTCACTTTCCCCTTCTACCTCTTCTAATATGATTATGTTAAATTATGCGTGTTGTTTATCAGAAATGACTCATGAATATATCTCAAGTTTTCTATCATATCAAACATATTCTTAATTTTTTTTCATTAGGCTTGGCAATAACCTTTAAAGGTCCTTGTATCTGTGATATCTTCAATGATTCTAGCTTTTTCTCTAATGTAGAAGAAAGACATAAATATCATAACAGAAATACATATATATATATATATATATATATATATATGATTTCATTTGTGTCAATGTATGTTTATAGCATGTACTTATTTATCTATTTGTGTTTATATCTTCCACATTAGTTAATTAATACATTACATATACTTTATTTTACATGTGGGATCTCATATTTAGCTGATGTAATAATGAAATATTCATTGTATTCATGAGTGTATGACCTAGGAAGAATTTCTGCTAGTGTGAGTTAATTCACATGGGCAATTCTGACAAGTGAATAAAAATTTCTGATACCCAAAGTAAATGGACCAAGGAAATTGCAAAATGTACAAGATTATGCCCACACTAAAAGGATTTCTGCTTGCACTGATAATCTCTGCCTTTTATTAAGAACCAAAGAAACTCATTTGTTGTACTGTGAGCATTATCTAAAAATATAACTGAAAATGTTTCCCCATAATACGTAGAAGTCGTTCACTCTTTCTTTCTATTCTCCATTATCTCTTTTGCTGCAGTTGTCTAAGGGGCAATATAAAATAGTTCATGCTCCAGTGTGTGTTGATTTATATTACACTATCCAGTTCACCATGATCCATTCATAGCTGTTCAAATAAGGCTCTGAAAAGGAACATAGCTTGGTGAGAATGAGGAGTATCATGATGGAAATTCCAAGAACTGGGAACACCAGTAAAAATAGAACGCATAGGGGTTATTCAGTGTAACATACAAGAAATTATTTGTGTCTAAAGACATAACACTGCTCAGAATGTTGAAGGCAGAATTTCACAAGTGGTCATCCAGATCCCTAAAGAAACAACATAAATTTTCTGTTTTGGTGACAAGTGAGTCCTTTTACATCTTTAACATAAATAACCTTTTTTATCTTAGCTGTTTAAAAATTATGAATGATCCACTTATACATGTTTATTTGATTCAAAGATTTGTTACTTCAACTTTGTTACTTTAACTTAAATAATTTCTCTCATTACAGAAGAGAGAAAGAGAACAAACTTTTATAGTCACAGAACATATAGAAAGAAGGAGGGAGTTTTTTGCCTCCCTCAAGTACACAGCAGATTAAGTCAAAAAATACAATCAAATCTTCCTTTACATGCTAGTTCTTTAGGTTAATGAATATCTGAAACATATCAAAGTTAACCCTAGAAATATTTATCGTAAACTAAGTGTACTATGAGTGTATGGATTTTTGGTTCTATTTGCAGCTATGTCATTGGGTACCTTGAAGTACAGATGTCATTGTACACTTCAGTAAGAACAACAACAATGAGACACCACAAATTTTAATGTAGAGTAATGATTCAAGTGGTAAACCATTTCTTAAAGCATTTTGGGATGTTAGTACAATTATTTTTAAAAACACATTATTATTAATTAAGCCATTTAATCTACAAAAAGACATGCGTTTTTGGTAATTTTGTTGCATAAGCAATACACTATATTTTTATTTGCCTCCAATGTTTTGTCCTATTCCTCTCCAACTTCTGTTCACCCCTCTTCTTCCCAATTTGTTATTTTCCTTACTTCATGAGGTTCAAAAGTTAATGCAATAAAACTGAATTAATTGTTTATAAATTTTGATTTTATGCTTTGGACAGAGCATAGAATCTGTGTTACAAACCAGGCATTGGGATGCATGCTTGGTTTTTCAGCAGTCTGGGATAGAGACAAGAAGGTTATTACAAGTTCAAAAACAGTGTATAATCAATAAGCCTCTACCCATATTTATTTATTACCTTCCTCCATTTCTTATTTCTCCAGTTATCTGGCAAGCAAAGTGTGATAGAAGCTGAACAGGAGTTTCTATCCAGTTTCTGAAAATGCAGACCGTATCAAGTCTTTCACTTGTTAGAGCAGACCAATTCACTTCCTGTCAAATTCTTCCTTTCCCTCTGATCACTCCTTTTATCCTCTCACAGAAACTTTGAGTATATAATCTCTCATCCTTACTTCTCTGAGACTGAAACCATAGAGCAGAAATTACTGGTTTGATTGCTTTTATTGTTTCTACTCTAATGGTAAGATGTTGTTGGTTTAAATAGTGACTTGCAACTGGATTCCAGAAATGTAATTCAGTGTTTATCTGTAGGTGTCTTCTTCTGCTTCCATTTGCTCCTAGAAGAAGGCTCTAGGATGTCATATAAGAAAGTCATCAATCTCACTATAGCGGAAGGACATTTAAGGTAGCCTCTCCACTATTGGTTAGATGGTTAGTTGGTGTCATCTTTATAGATCTCTGGACAGGCCCCTAGTGACAGAATTCTCTTTAAACCTATAATGGCTCCCTCTATTATGGTATGTCTTATCTTGATCTCCTCTATTCTTCCTGCTCCCTCATGTCCTCCTCTCCCTTCCTCTTCTCCCCTTCTCTTTCTCCTAGCTCCCTCTCCCCTCCCCCCATGCTCCCAATTTGCTCCGGAGATTTTGTCCCTTTCCCCTTTTCTGGGGAACCATGTATGCCTCTCTTAGGGTACTTCTTGTTTCCTACATTCTCTGGTGGTATGGATTGTAGGCTGGTAATCCTTTGCTCTATGTCTAATATCCATATATGAGTGAGCATATACCATGTTTATCTTTTTGTGACTGGGTTACCTTGCTCAGGATAGTTTCTTCTAGTTCATTCCATTTGCCTGTGAATTTCAAGATTCCATCATTTATTTTTCAGCTGAGTAGTACTCCAATGTGTAAATGTACCATATTTTGTTGATCCATTCTTCAGTTGAGGGGCATCTAGGTTGCTTCCAGGTTTTGGCTATTACAAATAAGGTTGCTATGAACTTAGTTGAACAGATGTCCTTGATGAGCTAAGGGGTAAAGACCAGGCTGTAGATTTGCACAGAAACTGCTGCCCTGAACAAGGGGGAGCATATGGATGCTAGACTGATAGCTGGGAAACCAGCATAGGTCTTATCCAGACACCTTGAATATGGGTGTCAGTGAAGAGGCCTCAGAAATCTATGGGGTCTCTGGTAGCAGATCAGTATTTATCCCTAGCATACAAATGGACTTTGGGAGTAATTTCCAATTAGAGGGATATTCCCTCTGCCTAGTCACATGGGGGAAGTTCTAGTCCCTGCTCCAAATGATGACAGATTTTTGAAGATCCTCCTTGGAAGGCCTCACCCTCCCTGGGGAGCAGAAAGGGAATAGGATTGAGAATTAGTGGGGGGCATGGGAGGAGGGGAGAGGGAGGGAACTGGGATTGACATGTAAAACAAGCTTGTTTCTAATTTAAATTAAAAAACAGAAAAAAATGATAATAAATTTAAAAAATAGTGACTTTCAGAACTCTTAAAAGATAACATCTAGTACTAGTAAATGACCATTCATATGTGTTATAGACCTGGAAAATAAATAGAACTTTATCTTGAGTTAAGTTCTAAAGATAGATACTAGGGACACACACACACACACACACACACACACACACACACACACACAGAGGAGAGAGAGAAGAGAGAGAGAGAGAGAGAGAGAGAGAGAGAGAGAGAGAGTGAGAGAGAGAAGCAAGAAGGCACATTTTCCAAAAAATTAATTTTTATTATAAGTAAAGTATTAACATGCACATAACAATTATTGATGTTTGATGATTATGCTATTTTAGCCAATCAATGCAACTGCTAAACATGGACTTTATAATTTGATATTTTGATAATGTTTTATAGACTTTTTCCATGTCAACTTGAAATTTCCTTTAAACCTTCACAGCAGGCCTAACTGAGGATCTTTTTGAATCTGATAGCTGACTTGTGAATGAGAATGATCTTTTTTGAGGGTGTTCTCACTGTTCAGTTTTCCAAGCTCTTGTGAATGGGCCCATACCTATTCACATGTAGGGAACATAATCAGAATTCAGGTGCTATCAATAGAAAAGAAAAGATAAACATAAACTTTGAAGGTGACATGTTGAGAGCTATGAAGAAGGAATTGTGGATGGATATTGTCATATTTCATTTTATGTATGAAATTCTCAATAATAAGGAAAGCTATAATAATGAAGTAAAATTGGACTGGAATTTCTAGTTATGAAAGTTACAGCACATATCAGAACCATGGAGAGCAACATGGAGTGTTATCTTGCTGGGCATTTTTCTGTGTGATAAATGATCTGATTTGTCTGTCTTATCCCATTCATATTGTTATGAGCTAATATTAATAAAAGGTGACAAGTATACCCACTGCTTACTACCAAAGAAGTAATTACAGGGTTTGTATCAGAGAAGACACAACAGCAGCTATAGTTTAGAGAGATGGCATCCTATACCCTTACAAACTGAGAATGTTTTAAATTTTCCACTAGGCACTTCAACATACTTTGATCTAGTCTCATCTCTGGTTTGTCTATATTGGCACATTGCATGTGGTTGCTACAGACTAATAATAACAAAAAGGAAACCATGGACAAGTGGAGGTTGAATACACAATCTGGTAACTTTATTTACAGAAAACATACTCATCGTTATAGTTTTCCAGTTTGTCATTTAGTCATTTCATCATCTCTTCTGTTGTTGTCACCTTGAATAGAGTTTATTCATGTGGGTAACTGACTTATCCACACTCATCCGCTTTTATGTTTTTGATCTGTTCCTCAGACCAGAACAATTGGCAAGAGAGTAATGCATTGCATGACTGACTTCACTTTATTACAGTTAGATTCTTCCTTTGGCTCAACTGATAAAATTCACTTTTTAAAAATTATTTTCTTATTTAGTTAACTTCTTAAAATTTATTTTACATAACAACCATAGTTTCACCTCCCTCTTCTCCTCCCACCCACCCCCAGACTCCCACCCACCTTTTTCCCCCTCTATTCCTCCTCCATTTAGAAAGGATCAGGCCTCTGATTGGTTTGAACAAAGCAAGGCATGTCAAGTTGAGGTAGGACCAAGCTTCCCCCCCTACATAAAGGCTGGGTGAGGTAATCTAGCAGGTTCCCTGTCAGAGCCCATAAAGATGGCTCAGCTTCATATTGGCTCAAGGTCAAAAAGTTCAAAACTGTCCTTAGTAAGTCGTAAGACATAAAGGTCTAAGGCATAGCTACAGTTGGATGCTTGATCTTGGCCTTGAGTGTCTTATCTAAATAACAACAGATTTGGTATGAGGTGTGGTTACTCCTGAGCCTCAAGGCCAGACAACAAGAAATTGAATGTAAGGTGTGGTTACCTTGGAGAATTGAGGAAGAAAGTGTTTGTTCTGTATACATGATACCATGTTCCCCATTTTGGTTAAGGTATTTA
Source organism: Cricetulus griseus (assembly GCF_003668045.3). Classification (NCBI taxonomy): domain Eukaryota; kingdom Metazoa; phylum Chordata; class Mammalia; order Rodentia; family Cricetidae; genus Cricetulus; species Cricetulus griseus. The sequence goes on from NW_023276807.1 coordinate 111,205,265, forward strand.
AGAATGGTGAAGAATAAACTTGGGACATTCAATATTGACTGCATTGCCCTTCTGACTCCATCCTATGTCTCTGTCTTTCTCTTAACATCTTTGTCTACCCTTTTTCAATCCACACTCCCCCTCTCAGGTATAAACCAGCAGCTAGACAGCTGGATCTGACAAAGACAGGTCCCCACAGTTCCCAAAAGCCAGCTAAGCACTAGGCACAGATCTTGAGATGGCTCTGTGGTTAGGAGCACTGGCTGTTCTTCCAGAGGCCTTGGGGTCAATTCCCAGCACCCACATGGCAGCTCAGTAATTTCAGTTTCAGGAGATGCAACACCCATGGCAAAACACAATGCACATAAAAAGAAAAAGAAAAAACAAGTATCAATCAGTGAATACTTTCTACCATTTTTCTTATCAAAAAGTCTAGATGTTTAAATGCTTTCTCTGAGTATGGTAACTGTGAAAGGAGCTAGAATAATCAGAGAACTTTTTGTTTGTGTTTTATGTTTGTAGAAACCAATGCACTTATTAAAGAGATACCACCTATTAGGACCAACACCAGGCTGACCCACCCCCTGACAATGGGCAGGGCATGCACAGTGATGTGCTATGCCATCACCACATTACTCATCACACATTACGGACCTGTGTGAGGACTTTGTGCGTGCATGGAACCTCAGTGTGCATGCTCCGTCTTCCCTTTAAAACTTCCAACTTCCCCCACCCCTGCTTCCCTCTCTGTCTCTTCTTAGGTTGGCTGCCAATCCACCCTCATCTCCCCCCACTTTTCAATAAACTCCATGTGGGCCTGTGGATTTGTAGTTTCATGTTTCATCACCAGTCGCTGCCCCAGAAATCTAACACCATCTTCCTGTTAAAATGTCCTTTAAAATCAGTGAGTTATAAAAACACATGAAAGTGGGATGGGACTAGTTTTGAAAAAGAAAGGGACTCTGCCAAAGTGGGTGGAAGCTAAAAGAGGGTACTGTGGTGAATATCATTACAGTGCAGTGTATATATGTATGAAATTCTCAAAAATAAAAATATATTCTCTAAGTGACTTATGGAATATAATAGGGAAACTCGTCTCTTCTACTCATACTATTTGTATGCATGGAATATGGTCTTGAGGAAAATGACACTATTTGATGACTATTGATTTAAATCACATATATCCTGTAATATAGCATTTATACTTGTGGATGCTTTCTTCTAACTAATGCAATAAGATTTAAATAGCAACCTTGGCTTCAGGGAAGGAAACTATGCATGAACTGTATAATCCAATTAGGCCAAATGCTTATGGATGAAGAATTAGATTGACAAGATAAGCAAATTGCATGAATAAAGGCCTCATTTTATTTAATTTGCTACATAATGGGTTCCATGGTTGAAAAATAGATGCTACATGGGATACTGCTTTGAGATCTTGAGAAGTAATAGGGTATAGATGAGGTCATGATCATGAGGCTCTCTTGATGTAATCAGAGCTCTCATCAGATAGGAGAGGGCTTGCATCCTATGCCCTCTGAGGATCTGAAAAGAAAGCCATCTGTGAACCAATAAATAAGGTCTCACAGATACTGGATCTAATAACACCTGATATGCTGTTCTTAAGAGTCTGTCCTCTAAAGCTGCAGGATTCTCACACATATTTTGGTCACGAGGTGATTGTCCAGCTATTTCAGGAAATGCTGTTGTCTCTGATGTTGAATATAAGTATCTCTTGTTGTCTAAATGGACACTTAACTATTGCAGCAATTGATTAAGGCTTAGCAATGATGATCTTGTTTTCATGATCATGAGTAAACTTCTTCCATGTAGCCAAAGCTACCATAATACAGCTAAGGAATGGGACTGGCATCCACAGAATGTGTCCTATCATCTTATTGAAACTTTTTCCACAGTGTGTTTCTCCTGTGAGAACTTCCAGAGATCACAGAGAGCACAAGGGTTTGTGTGTGTGAAAGGCCAGGTGAGTTGGTCTTAATTTTGCTAAGACAGTTTTCATTCATAATTCCCTTTATTCCTACTTGAATTAGGTAATTCATGTTCTGCTGTTCCTCTCTGAGGCTTTGATATTCAACAATTTACTGAAGACTTATGGCAAATGACTAATAAAGGGACAGCCTGAACACACCCATGATGACTATGCACACCTTTTTCTGTGAGCTGGAAGGATAGCTCATTGTCCACACAACCTGGTACAGGAGCTAGTGCAAATCCATGCAAGCTCTGTGACTGTTTCTTGAATCTGTGATCCCATCTGGTCCCTGCTTAGTTGATTTTGTGAACCATGTTCACCTAGTGTCCTTGGTTCCACTGGCTCCTCCAATCGTTTTTCCGTTCTTCTTCTGGGTTTCCCAAGTCTACCTAAGGTTTGGCTGTGGATCTCTAAATTGCTCTCATCCTGCATTACTCCCATCAGCTGCCATAATAAGCCTTTCTGATGACAATTGGGCTAGGCATCCACTGATCTATGAGTATAAGGTATCACTAGGAATCATTTCTTTGACTTTTTTTTTTTTTTGGCAGGGGGCTTTACCATCCAGACAGTATCAGACATGGAATTCTTCTCATGGTGTAGGCCCCAAGTTACATTAGTCATGGTTGGCCACTTTCACAAGCTCTGAGCCATCATTGTTGTTCCAGGATGTCTTAATATAGGACAGGTTGTGGGTCAAAGGGTTTGTGGTTGGTTTGATGTCCTAGTCCCACCACTGGCTGCCTTGCCTGGTTACAGAAGAGGACCAGTTCAGGTTTTGTACTATCTACTACTAGAAGTTCTCAACATGGTCATCCTCATAGGTTCCAGGAAGCTCCCACTGAATTTGTTTTCCACATAGCATCCCCCATCAAGAGCCTCACAATTCCAGTCATCTTTCCCTATACATTCTCCCTTAATCCTTTTTCCCCCACCTGATGAGAAAAACTTCACCAATGTTATAAATCATAGTTACTGGAATCTCTTAGGACTTTAAATGATTTGGTATTATGTGGAACTCATTATGTCTTATCAGGTCTGGAGCTTTTTTGAGCACATTGTTCATGTCAGGGAAAGTATTTACTATGTTTTTAAAATTTTTATGGATGTTTGTCTAATATTATAATTCCTTTTAGTCTATGATTATGCTCTACCCAATTCTTTCTATGGTCTACCCCTTTGGGGCTCTGTCTTTGGATTATTTGTATCAGAATATATTTGAATTTGAATATTTCCTTGTGGTACTTGAATATTCCTTGACTTTAACATGCATGTGAGTCAGCTTGGTAACTGAAGTCAAGTGAACTTCATTGTATCTCTTCCATTTTCTTCTATATCTTCCTAGCTATTTTTATGATCATCAGAGTTCACTGGGAACAAAACGACTATTGTCTCATTCTAAAATATTTAATTATAGAAATGTGATACTTAGCTAATGTATTTTTGAGTTTATACTTTATGATTAAAAATACCATGATTACATGAAATATACTTACATGGCTGTGCCATTTCATATAGGATGAACATATTAAACTCAGAAAATTCAACATAGAGGACTAAGTTTTTTCATTCACAGTGGATTGGACAGAAACTTTGAATTTATGCTTATATTCTTGTTGCTTTTGGTTGTGAGCCATGTTAGCTGAGAATACATTCAAGAATCTGCAATTGGCTGTGGTTTTTCCTCAGTACCCTGCAGAGTTCTGAGAAACTTGAATCAATACCAATACTCAACTGTTCACAGCAATCAAATCCACCTAGATTCACTGTAAAGTAAAACACAATGTGAATTCGTAGAGAAAAGAACCACTTTCAGATTTCACATTTTTATTAACTATTGAACAGGGAATACATGCATTTTTACATACATGTCCATGCAGATCTACAGAAATTAACAAATTCTCACTCAATAAACTTTACTTTCAAATACCAAAACAATATAACAAATTTTGTCCCTCAACTGACAAGATGATTTCTTATATACCTGTGATGGATTTTCTTTAAAACTGGAAAGAAATTGATAATAACAATGTCATCAGCAAAAAAGCAATTCACTTCTTTAATAGACTAGGGAGTTTGGGGTTTTACCAACTGCTGCTTATATATATACTAATTTATAAGGAACTAGTATGTGTAATAGGTGTATCAGAGATGAGGCTTGTTCTAGGGCATACAATTTGATGAAAGAAATGGACATGATGGACATTCAACCTTTACCTTGTAAGCAGGGATTCTAGCTCAGTGGTAAAGTCCTTAGCATACATAAGACCCTGGGTTGAATCCACATTGCCATAAATATAAGTTCATACCCTAACTAAATACTTCATTAAAATTGCTAGTTTTCTTTGAGAAAAATTACTGGGATTTTTGGGGGGTCTACTTTAGACTGTGCACAGATAAAGTAGGCCTCTTGTGGATATGACACTTAAGTCAAATGCAAAGCATTGGTAAAAAGCCCCATGAAAGCAAAAGTTGGAATACCCTGAGTAAAGAAATCAGCAAGTGTTCAGGATAAAGACTATAAAGGATACAAGGACAATGGAGAACTAATAAAAGCAGAAAGAATGTAAAATAATAAATGGAGACAGGGGTTGCTTTGTAAATGACCTTCATTTTCACCACAGTGAACAAACTCTTTACCATTTTCTTTCACTCCCATATCCATCTGATATACTGTCTCAAACAGGAAGAAAGACTATGATCACCTTGAAATAAGTAATATGATGATGCTCTTTCTCTCTAGATGAACACAACCCCATATTCATTTTTTTGTACACATATCATACTGTAACATCTTTTCTAATTTGATCCATTATTATTGATGGAATTGATGTTCTCTTTTATAGGCCATTTAACTTCCAGAGTCCCATTCAGTCTTTTGCATCTACTGACACTGTTTGTGGAGGTGTTTATTAGAGACGGGGTAGCTTAAAGGTAAAAATGGATAAATATCAACATTCTAGACAAGAACTGTCATCTCCCATCCCTGTTCTACCATTGTGTGATTGAAGAACTTATTAAATTACTTGCTCAAGCTCAAAGTTCTCTTTTATTGGAATGGATGTTGATAAAATTGTTCTCTGTTTTTTAACCACTATCTGATTTTATGTGCTATTAACAAGAAAAATTTGCTCTCACATCACAAAGAAACATCTGCTATTCTTATCTATATCACCAATGAAGACAAATTATTCTCCAGCATCTGGATCTTCACACCCATTGGACACAATGGAGACAATTGGACATACCTTATTGTCTATATTTTTACAGTCTAATATTAGCTACTCACTAGATTCTTAGTTCAGTGACATTTAAAAAATGTCAGGTTATATTATTGAAGTATTTTGAATACATTTTTTAAGCACCCAATTGTTACATGGCTCTGGACTTACATGTTAGCCTATTAATTTCCTCATGTATTAATTTTTTTTTTACATTTAGTGTCCTTCAATCCTTGGCAAGCTGTCGAGAGTACAGTGAAGCAGAAACAAGGAGAATCTTCATCTCCTTAGTTGTAAGAAGCTTCATATCTGGAAATAGTGAAGACTGTAATAAACTATTTGTAACCTAGCATTAATAATGCTGTTTAAGTCTTCTTCTGTGAACTGTTGAGGGAAAGGTTATGAAGGTAAAATCGAATGCTATTCTAACTCTGGAATACAGAAATTCATAAGAAGTGGGACAAGTAAAATGAGAGGGAAGATTGACAGCAATCATGCTTTGTCTGCCCCTACCATAGGACTTGACCAGAATGAGTCATCAAGCCTAGAAGAGAGTTCTAAAGAAACAGAATTTACTCATCCACTTCCATCCTCAGAGTGCAGGACCAATTGAGACATATGAATAGGAGTCAAATGGGGATCAGAATACAGGAATTATTGCTGATTGGGATGTATTAAAGAAAGTGGCTCAGGCCTGAAGTTTAAATTCTACTTTTCCCCCTTCTCTCTACAACCTAGATTTCCAGGCCATGTGCAGAAAGAATGGAATATGACTTGATATCAGATGTGTGTATAGCTTGACCCACAGAAATTTTTATCTGTCCATATCTGTGAGCCTAGTGAGACTGAAAGAGAGTATAGGAAATGGCCTACTGCTCTGCCTGTGGGCCCAGATGTACCTAAACCTCAACCAAGTGGATGACAGCATTGCAAAACAAAATGTGTATGTTCTTTCAACACTCTGAATGAAAGATAGGCCAAGAGGACTTCCTCAGTTTTTCTCTGTACTCCATTTAATTCCTGGCTGTAAGAGAGACCATGCTTGCTTCTGTGGAGAGTATTGTGAGGTAGAATTAGGAAGCATGTTCTATTTGATTTTTGAATGAAATCCTTAGGAATCACAAAAGAAAGGTAGCAAGTATGCACCCAAATAAAGAACATCACTTAAGACTGGTCACCTTATTCATGTATTCATTTTAATTTGCTAAATTTCAAAACAACTATTTAATTTTCTATTTATTTAATCTATTATTATTATTATTATTATTATTATTATTATTATTATTATTTTGGATTGTTGAGACAGGGGTTCTCTATGTATATACATAATTACAACCTACTCAATCTATATAATGTTACTTGTATTTATGTCTTCAAGCTGACCATTTTGGATTGGATATTGGTGTGCTTTTCTACTGAGAGGTTTAGTTTTAATTGTCAATGAGAGATTATTTAAATCAGGCTAGCTTGTGGACAGCTGTCTTTACTATATTAATGGATGTGCAAAGACACAACACACTGTGAGCAGCACCATTCTCTGGTATTGGGTACTGTATTATAGGAGAGATTGAAACAAAGCGAGCAATAAACATGCGTGTATTACTTTTCCTCTGTTACTGACTGAGGGTGTGAATATTGCCTGTTGTTTCACGTTCTTGCCTTGACTCCTCTGCAATGATAGAGACCATAACTAGGAATAGTGACCTCAAATAATACCTTGCTGGTCCAAGTTGTTTTACCTAGTGATTTCTTCTCAAAGAAACAGAAATGAATCTAGGACAAATTCAGAACTCCTTTTATAAGCATCAGAGAGATGAAGATGAGTAAGATGTATCTGTGCTCAAGACTCTCACATATTGATAAAAGAATAGATATGGATGATGTTTATCACAATTATAGAAGATCTTCAAGAAGGGGTTGGCTTGATTATTTACTCAATAATAATTCAGAAGTGATAGAAGTGGACATACCCACTCTTGGCTCTGAAGGTAAGTTTAATTAATGTACATAGCATAAGTTATTTATGGGCTCATGTATTAGTCTGAACTCACACTCTAACTTAGTCTTATCTACTAGGTTATAAAATCTTTCTTTCATATGCATACATCAAATAACATAAAACATATAATGCACTTGGCAAAGGCCATGCATATAACATGTATTCAGTTCAAGTGAGATGGAAATAAATAATAATAATAACTTGAAGGGAAAAGACTCAGAAAAATTTATCATTTTAGGATAATAATTGACTATAAAGGGCAGATAATTGACTTTAATATTTCCAGTTTTCTTGTACTTTTCCAGTCTTGTGGCATCCTGAATGTTTCCCTGGAATCATGTGAGCAAAGGCAGATAATAAAGGATATGCAGTAATATAGATGAGAGCTGGACTGTAGCGATATTCTGCTGTGAAGCTTGAGGAAGGTTGACAGTCAAGATCCACACCAAAGACATGAATGGATGCTGATGGTCTCTTATTTCAATCTAACTGTATCTTTTTTTAATAGATAGGTTGAAGATGCATTGAGATAAGGTGACTGGTTCAGGCAGTTGATTAAGTGAGAGGAATTTTTCTTTTAGATTTCACTTTTTGACTAATTTCCCTTAAGTTAATAATTTATAGTGCAATAGTCTATAATTTCATGTCATTTCTGGCAATGGCTGTCTACTCAAATTCACTATTTCTAGTGCTAAACAGATTCTATCTTGGGGAATTTTGTTTCAGTGTTTCTTAGCATGCTTTTTCAGAATGCTAAATTTTCTCCTTTCTAATTCTGTCATATTGTCAAAGTATACTCACTCTAAATTATTTAAAAGATTAGAACATACAACATAACTGAATTTATTTTATGAGGTCTTAATAGATGTTCTTATAAATGTGAGTTGAAGCAATTATAATAAATGAATAAAATTAATTCTTAAATTCTCCAATATATTGCGATTAAAATAGATCCCAATTATAATTACTTTAAACATATCAAGACACCAAAATCTAAATCAAAATTTCTTATATATAAATGAACCCTTTTATTGGATTGTTTGTAGGTTTATGCTAACCTAACTCAAGTCTCCAACTTTTTAACAAATGATAACACTTAGTATTCTGCCATGCAATATCTAATTAAAACATTGTCATGCTTCATATCTGCTCATGTGTAGAATAAGTAAAGCCATATGAGTAATTTGATATAGGTAAACATTCCTTAGCAAAGTAATGCAACCAATGCAAACACCCCTCAAACTCTGGAATTGTGAGATTGAAGATGAAACTACACAAGTAAAGGCATGTTTGCCACACACTGTGGTGCACAAATCTTGAAGTTCTCCAAAGAAGACAGAGAGGAAAGTCATGCAGATTCATTTGTCTTTTTTTCCTGCTGCAGGCTCTTCTGCTACAATTCTTTATCATCTGTCTCTGACATTGTCAGTAACACACCTGCAAGCCTTCCTGGCACTCAGATGCACTGACCTTTTCATTGCAAGAACACAGAGCAAGACATGTGCAGATGTATTTCCTGGAGGCTTGAATGAATACAAGAATGGTATCTCAGACTCATGTTGTGTCAGACCTGAGAGCTGTATGCCAAATAGTAGAGGTGGTTGCACATTCTCTTAATCAATACATTTTTTAGTGTGCCTGTAATACAGCAACATCTTCATAATGTATGTGAGCCAAATTGTCCACTCTTGTTGCCTAGTCCTACAGATAGCTGCACAGGGACAGGTTTAGGATTAATGACAAGCTCGGCATGAAATTGGCAAAAGGTTTTGTAATATTGTGGTGAACAAAACCTGTGAGAATTCAACTTGTTTTATATTTGATAAGTGTTAAATCTCCAATTTTCTGGTTAGAATAATGTCATCACACACACACACACACACACACACACACACACACACACACACACACACACAGTGAGTAGATGAAAGAGTTACTACCCTGACTTGCCTGTGAATGAATTATTCTCTACTGCAGGAAAGAGGAAAAATATACATCTTCTGTGGCACCCTGACCTAAGTGGAGCATAAAAGTGCCTGCAGAGGACCCATCTTAAGCTATTCAGTAATAACATCCCTCCAGAGGCTGCTGGAGTCAGCAGTTTCTCAGAATCACCATATTATGGAGGCATTCAAATTTTCACTGTGATTTACTGGGTCATTAAGGTAAAACTTAAATTGCTAAACAATGCAGATTACTTGCCCTCTGCCTCTGTGAATGACCCTGATAGATTTTCCAGGGTGGTTTTAAAGAAGACCCTAGTCAGGCAGACAGGATGAGCACATGAATCCTTTATTGAGGATTAAAGGCATCAAACAGTCCCACTACTTGGGTTCCCTTCATTCATGTGGGTTTTGGTCACTTAGAAGGAATACTGTGTTTCTCAATCCAAACAACATTAATTGTTCATGGAATGAGTATTTACCAGGTTTCTATTATGTAACCAACATAATTCTTGCCAAAGACACAGTGCCAACCTTGTCAAAATTTTACCCTCATGAAGCTTATATTAGCTAGGACAGTAAACAGTGGACAGTGTACATCTTAAATATATAACACTTCATTTGAAGACCACAAAGAAGGAGGGCTGGAGAAGTGGCACTTACTTCTCTTGCAGTGCCCACTACAAACATATGAAAAATGCTTGTAACTTTAGTTCCTGGGTATCAAGTCAACCTTTATAAGCTTTATAGGTTCCTACACACATGTGATGCACATGTGTACATTCAGGCACACACACACATGCATATAATTTAAATAATCAGAAAAAGCAAAAGCAAAGAAATGCCAGGAAGATAAGACAAACATTGATGCCATTCAGTGTTTGGGTTATTTGGCCAGGGTTGGTCACATGGCTAATGTCATGTTTGAGTAGATATATTAACAAAATGAAGTTATAGGTCATGAATGTACCTGGGTATAAATATGAATTCAGTCAACACAAGAAATGTCTGAATATACAGAGATATCAAAAAACAGATGAGAACAGAGAACAGGGCAGGGTACTCGGGCAAACAAGTAAGGCCAGGCTAATGGGAAATGAGGTCAGAGAAGTGAGTATCTCCACAAAAATGTTAATACTTCCCTCATTCAGAAAGAGACGCCAGTCCATTTCAGAGTTTCCAACAATGAATGAAGTAATTTTATGTATTTTCAGAAATTGTAGCTCTAGATACCTTGAGAAATGACCAAGAAGGAAAGGTAGAAACAGAGAAGGAGACTGAAGGCTGTTGCAGAGATCCAGAGAATAAATGGCAATAATAGGTATTACTCCATACTTAACCACTTGTTAGGGTCTAAACTCCCTTTAAAGTACATTGCATGTTCGAATTTGCAAGTATTCATATTTATTCATATTGTCTTTGTGAAGCATGCATTTAAAATTGTGCCTATAATATAGATGAGAAAACTGAGGTAGAGGATTTAAAAAATGACTCAGGGTCATGTGGGGAATTGGAGGCTTAGATGAGGCCAGTGACTTGGAGCTGTTTGGCTGAAGCTATATAGGGACCAAAGTAAGTGTTAATGGAATATTTTAATACCTCAATAATAACCATAGCCACTTATTATTCATACTTTTACAAACAGGATGAGTTCTACATAAATTATACAATTTTCACAACTACTCATGATTGAGCTATGTACATTCTTCCTGGTTTACAATTGGGTTAAAGAAAACTCAGATAACCGAAATAATTTGTCCATAATTATACCTGGTTAATGATCAATTTCTGTCTAAACCTCTAGCCCATGAGCCCAGCTGTAGGAAGTTAAGGCCTACCAGGCCAAGAGATGAGCAGTCTGTCTGGTGCTGTCAGAGGTCCTGTTCTTGCCTAGCCAATGAGGGGAGACCACACAATGTCAACAGATTGGAAGCCTAGGTGCTTGGAGGGTATATAAAGTTCTCCCCATTGTTAAATAAAGGATTCTTCAGTCTCGATCTCACATGCTGCAGTATCTGTGTCATTAACACCACACCTTCTCACCCCTTCCCCAGAGGAAGCCATTAGGACCTAGCAACACTCAGTCGTTATATTTTGGTGCCATTCTGTTTGTTTCTTTATTCATGTCTATATTTACATTGGGTCATTTGGCATCATGCCTGAGTTTCTAATTCCATGTTTTTCCTTAGAATGGGATAGCATGTTGATTTTAGTTAGCTCCTACAAGAACCCTTGTCTATGTTTTTTTCCTCTTTTCATTCTTAGTTGCTATTTTCTTTTTAGAAATTTCATCTTGTGTATTTCTTGTGCATGATATTTTTGCATTGTGTATACTCACTGTGCATAATGCTATATAATACCAGGACACTTTGACACAAGTATACACTATACTTTGATCATATAATTTCATTTCATACCATATCCAATATGCGTATTATGAATGTGCTAACAGAGGATTTTGTACCTCCCAAACTCATGTTGAATGTCTTTTTTAAATTTTTTTTCTTTGGTTTTTCATGACAGAGTTTCTCTGTGGCTTTTGGGAGCTGTCCTATAACTAGCTCATATATACCAGACTGGTCTTGAACTCACAGAGATCCATCTGCCTCTGCCTCCCAAGTGCCTGGATTAAAGGCGTGCACCACCAATGCCCAGCTCATGCTGAATGTCTAGCACCTGAGCATCACTCAGTGTAGTAGTATTTTAAGGTGAAACCTTTACAAAGGAAATAGTCTTCTAAATGATAAGAAAAGACTCACAGAATTTGAGCTTGTATATGCTTCCCTCTCCATTTCTCCTGTGTTCCTATTCTTTTTCTGCTCCTCCAACATCTCTGCCATATGCTCACAGAACACAAAGATGGTGGCTCTCTGATTGATATTAGATGTCTAGCCTCCCTACATATGAAAAAGTATTTTTTTGTGATTTAATCAAGTACTATGTGCTATTATACCAGCCAGCGCAGACTAAAGAATACTTTTCATATGCTAGACTATGGTTTTATATGGTATTGTCATTTTATTACACAATTATATATTCAATGTATTGTACTTGTTGCATCATATCATGTTACATCATCTCTACTTGCTCCTACTCTGTTTTCTTGGTTTATGTCTCCTCCATTAATCACATTTGAAGACACATATTATTTATCACACAGTAGGCATATGATAATACTTAAGATGCAGGCATAAGTGAATGAATAATTCCAGTAACCCTGAAAAGCTATCATTGTCAATTAAAGGATTCCCTAACCCAGCTACAGACTTCTTGATCAATATCTTTTGTGAGTCTCCTCTCAGATCCAGTGGGAGAAATGGTCCATTATCTTTGTAGTCTAACTGGTTCTATGGATTAGCCTCAATTTTATATACAAGGTCTTGGGGAAACCTTGGACAGGTCACTGCTTTTCTTTGCACTCTGGTTGCCTCATCAATGTGGATGGCACTTTGCGCTCTAATAACTCTGACAGAAGAAAATCCCAAAGATCATCAACTATCATGAAAATTAAAAGAGAAAGATGCACCAGAAATCTTTCCAGGTCAGTAATTCATCTAGGACTAAAGGAGCAATTATTAGCATTTCTCAGCTATGGCTGTGGAGACAGAGAAGAAAGCCACTTGCCTCCAGATCCCCATCTCTAGGTCTGGGAAACTTTTCTAGGCAGGAGCTGCTTTTCAAAATCACTTTCAATGGGCTGTATATACAGAAACACTGCAGATCACTTTCTGGTGCTAGCATGCTCATAGACATTACAGAAGAGCAGTGCCCTGAATATTTAATGAAAGAATAATAGTTCTAAAGGTGAGTAGAACTGAGTTGGATGACTGTGTCAGTCATAGCCTGAGTTATAAAACTGAAAGAAGAGATTGAACAATTATTTATAGAATTTGGACCATTTTTCCTTACTTTATTTGCTTTTTAAATCTATGGACTGTGCTTTCATTGGCTATCCTCTTTGGATAATACAAAGCACTTCCCATAAATAGTTAATTTATCAGGTTCCCATTTGTACCCAGGCTGCCAGGAGCTACTTGTAACTTGCATGTTTACAGTTCTGAATCTGTGTTCATTAGGTCATTTATTCACTCAAACCATCCAGCTGTGACTGAGTTTACCCTATGTGCTTTCCCTGCAGGAATGATGAGCAAACATATTTCTGTGGCAAAGATTCTTTCTGTGCAAAAGTACAGACATGAAAAAACAGTGGGTGCATGTTTCCATGAAGGAAATGCATGATCCTCTAAAAGGAAGAATAGTCCTCCTTGGGCTGGGAGTCTAAGTTATCACAGCAGATCTATCACTCTGACTTTATTTCAAATCCTATTATCTTTCAACACTCAATATTCAAATAGGCTATGTATGGAATACCTTGAGAATCCCATTGGTCAAAGTGTGTTAGTTGGACTAGGTCTTAAAAGATTCTCTGGAATTCCTACAAAACTCATCCTGGATTGTAGGCTATACCTGTTTTGGAAATAGTATATCAGAATTTCTAGGAAACTTTGAAGTTAGAGAAAGCTTAGATTAAGAGTTGTGGTTCCACTCCTTATTTTCTCTATTCTATTGGAACATAATGTTTAAAGTCAATGACCCTAAATTTTCTATCTCATAAGTAGTATAAAAGACATCATTTCCTTTATAGAGTTCCCAGTAAATATTACCTCATTACAGACATCATGCCTTTGAGTAAATAACAGAAACTATGGAAACATGTGCATATGTCACAGGCCACTGGTAAATACATCATATAGTAGCAAGCATGTGGAAATAGGTCAATGCTTTGCAGCCATGGATGATTTTGCATCACAGGGGCCATGTGATAAAAATCAGGAGTTATTTTGGGCCTTTAGAATTTAAGGAAGCGTATAAGGGTGCTGGTGATCAATAAGAGCAAGGGATGCTGATTGGCATCTTTTAATGCACTTAAGAGCCATCAGAATAAAACCCATACCCACAAAATGCCATTAGAAGTAATGTTGAGAAGTCCTGGTTTAGCTAAGGTTGTCTGTTTATAGTGACAGGAGACATAGTTGGTAGATATATATTCATTGATTCAGAACTTTCTCAATGTTTTTGTTGTTGTTTTAAAGGAAACTAAGCACATTTTACAGACTTTTCACTTTCACTGAGGAACACATCTTCAGGTTGTACGAGAAGTTATGTCTTGTGAACCAGGGGTGAGGAAGGATACTGAACATGATATAATGCTTGATAAAAGACAGTTAAGGTAATCATTCCAGTGCACACAACAAATATAGGAAGTGCTTGGGAGAATACTAAGACATGAAACTTGATTGATTTTCCAGATTAAAATCTGTCATTTAAGTTGTCTTTCTACATATATTTCAATTTGAAATGAATATTAATTTCCTATTCTGGGTCATTGAGTCACAGTGTAATCTTTAAAGAGCAGAGGAGCCAAATCAGTCCATCTCAGATTGAACTTATTATTTCTAGCTACAGTCCAGTACTGAGAGAAGAAATTTTCAGGCAAAGTTTTCCCATTCTTTCTGCCATGCTTTAATTAAAATGAGGAACAACAGAAAATGAAAGATACCACAAGGAAAAGAACTCATTTTCTTAGGCATTTATCAAAAGTAGAGGCATTGAAATTTAAGTTTGTAGTGGTTTCAGAATTTATTTATATTATGTTTAACAAGGCATATATGTCTGTGTGTTGTTATGTGCACATGTGAATAGACACCTGCAGAGCTCAGGGGCTTGGGATTCTCAGAACCTGTGGGTGCTAAAGCTGAGCCCAGGTCTTTTGGAAGAGCAATATGTGTGATGAACCACTGAACCATCTCTCTGTCCCAAAATTTTAAAATTGCACTGTTTATTGAGTACAGAGAGGTAAACTGACCTTCTAAAATGTATTCAGTCCCAAAACCTGAATCATTGAGGTCAAAGCTTAGGATGTCTTATTCTTGAGCCTGTGCTTTTAACTGTTAGGCAACTACAGTGCTTAGCACTGGGTTAAACTGAAGCACATTCCTTATTAGTGGATTTTGCCTACAATTAATCACGAGGGTGTCATTGTTAATGTGACTGAGACATCCCCAACTTCTATTTATGCTATGATAATATGAACAGCTGAATGTCATTATGTCATTGCCAAATTCTTTGCTCTTTCTCTCTCTCTCTCTCCTTCTCTCTCTCTCTGTCCCTCTCTCCCCCCTGTCTCTCTCTCTCTCTCTCTCTCTCTCTCTGTCTGTCTGTCTGTCCCTGTCTCTGTCTCTGTCTATCTCTCTCTTTCTTTCTCTCTCTCTTGTCTTTCTAGTCTCTTTAGGAAGATGATTTTCACAGATATCAAAGGCCCATTCCATTCTCCCCCCCCAAAAAAAAATAGATACATATTTGGAACTCGGTTTTCTAAATTCTCTTTTCATACTCTGTCTTGAATGTGATTGTTTGTAAAGAAATATTGCCCTGTTTAAGACATGCTTTGTTCAAAGTGAGGAGCTAGAAGTGAAAATTGTAATTCTCCAGACCTTCTATTCACTCTGGTTCTTAGGATTTTCTACAGTTCACAGAAAGCCAGTGATGGGATTTCTCTCTGGCAGCAGCCACTTTCATTATTGGAGGATTTGCATTAATGACATGACTGTCCAGCTGTTGAGGAATACTACACTCTCCTATGTTCCTTTTCAGTGCCCTTGGGCCAACTCTAGAACTAAGCCCCTAACTCCCAAAGTGCCATATTGCAATGCTCTATCACTCTCAACACTGTACCGTTGCTTGGCAACGGCAATCCTTGTTTCCCTTGTAAGATGGGAAAGAGACAAATGAATAACCGGGAAACCTCTAGCCTTGTAATTTCTCATACCTTTTGTAGAAAGACAAGAAGTGAGTCGCAGCCTCAATGCTATCTCACAACTGCAGCCTGGAGATATTTTGGTTACATGAAAGGACTTTTAGTTTCAATCACACTGAAAGTTGGCAACCATATTAGCTGCCAAAGCTTCCGTGGTTCAGGTAGTGAATCTATATTTATTAACCTGGTTATATTGCTGACAACTAGCAGCTTGTTAAGAGCAAATGATCTAATAGTTAAGGTACAGGAACATTGATGTAGGTAAGTTAGTCATTCACTCAGCCAATCCTCACTGAGGATTTTTTTAGGAACACTAATAGATCATTTAGTAAATACTTTTTTCACGTGCAGCTTCATGCTCATTGCTTTTAAATATCACTGTGTTTAATGGTTATTACACTCTTGTGAGACTGGATCTTTATTTGTGCCTTAGAGTTAAAAAATTATTTCTCCAACACATTGAATGAATGGTTCATTTCATTCAGAGCATCAGATTTGAACCTATGGCTGTTTGAGTCTCTTAACTCCTTAAATCACCTGTCTTTTCTATCTGTGGTTCACTTATCCCTTGCTGGGCTCTGAACCACTTCACCAATCCCAGTCACTGTTCAGTTTCTCATGATTGAGTACGGTAGCACAAGGCTGACCAGTTAGGGTTGGCTGCTTGATCAATTCTAATCACCTCTTTTAACTGCTTTACATGTTGTTAAATCATAGATTCAAACATTGGCACCAGTGCTAACAAGCTTGTGGCAACATTGTTGAATTGAGTTGCATTGCACATAATTATTAACCTATAGTGATTTTGCTAGCCGTATCTGTCAAGAAGAATGAAGGTTATGGGAGATTTTTCCTTTTGCAAGGCAGCATGTTAAACATGTCACAGGAATATGTCTGCGAGATATATGAGAATCCTGGCTCAGAGGCATAGACTTTATCAATGTCAACCTAGCAGGCAATGGGAACTTCACGATTACATGAGTTTTCCTTAACCCACCCACTGTTCAGGAAGATTCTGTGTATTCACTGGGCCTGCATCCCATCTAAGGAATACAAAGAAGATTTCCCAGTATCTGTCTCAAAAGTAAATGTTTATCACACTATTCAGGTCAAAAATATTTTCTATGCTCAGAAGGGAGACACTATCTATCTTTTCAGGCAAATTATAAAACAAACATTTTGAAAAAAAATCATAAGAATGGTTGCTACAAAATATGTAGGAAACCATACAAGATACATAGCAATTATTTCCCAATAGTATTAAAAAATCAAAATGATTTTATGAAAAATGTATTCTGTCTGCCACAGAGGATAAAACAAATTCATATTTCATGAGAGAATGAGTAAAATAATGAATGAACAGATGGATGGAAAATTAATAGTAGGATTCCAAGAATAGACATGAAAGCATAAAAATAGGAAAAAATCATTTGAGAGTCAAAACATTCTTAATTCATATTTGGATCCACAGTAATTAGCTTTGGGGTCCTATAGATACAATATAGTCTTTATGACTCTTATTTTTACTGGTAAAATTGAAAGCATAACATATTTATCCAGAGATATAGTGTTATTGAATGAAATGTTCTGTGTTAAATGTATACACATGCATATAATAAGCATATATTACATGTACACATGTCTGTATAATACTACATATTACATGCAAGTAATATATAACTAAAGAACCTTGCTTTAATACAATGGAAATTAATATACATGAACTTAAGCAGACAAACTAGTGAACACATAAATGTTTTATAGAACTTAGGTAGAAAAGAAATGCATCTAGATATTGCAAACAATGGGGAAAAGGGACTCCAAGGCTCTGGTATGTTTCTGTTTCTCATTACTGTCATTGTTTATGAACTTTTACTAGTCTCTTTTTCTATAAATGACCTAGGAAAAAGGTGATGCTTGGTTCTTTGAGGCAGAATACTTTTTATTATAAATGACCCTATAGTGGACTGGGGATGGAAATGGCAGGAGTGATATGCATGTAGGAAAGTGTTCTGTGAGAAAATCCCATGAGAAAGAGAGGCTTCAAGACTCTCCTGGAAAACACAGGAAAACAGTAGCCCCAGTATAATGTAATTACTGTTATTATTACACACAGGTAGGGAGGGGAAGTTATGGGAACTAAGATGGAAGAAGCAAACAAAATCTCAGTCATAAAGATGGCTGTAGGACACATCCCATTCTGATACAGAAACAAGAGGAAACCATTGAGTGTCTTATGTAGTAGACAATAATGA
Organism: Cricetulus griseus; assembly: GCF_003668045.3. Taxonomy (NCBI): domain Eukaryota; kingdom Metazoa; phylum Chordata; class Mammalia; order Rodentia; family Cricetidae; genus Cricetulus; species Cricetulus griseus. The sequence goes on from NW_023276807.1 coordinate 111,223,472, forward strand.
TCACAAATAGACTGTGGTATTATAGAGGAACGTAGAACAGGATAATTAGGAGAGATAAAAGGCTGTTAAGAATCTTTGTAGGAAAGAATAATTAATATGCTGTGATAATATTCTATTAGCAATCTAGGAGAACCATGGAAATCAACACTGAATGGAAATAGTTGCAGTGTAAAAGTCCTCCAACAGTCTTCACATAAATGGGAAGTGTACAAGTGAAAACTATATCAATGAATAACTATATCCATAGATGGAAATTGTAGTAAAGATACTAAGGGGGAAAGGTAGCTTAGCTTAAATGTTGAAGAATGTTGTCTAACATTTTATTAAATGTGAAGGAAAAGGGTCATCTAGGAGAAAAGCATAACACATCACTATGTTCACATTACAACCAAGAGTGTTTCACATCCCAAGAGAATGCTTCAGAGTTCCAACCATGTTCAAAGCTTAAAAAAAAAAAAACAAATGCATATACTTGTATGCATATTTGCCTGAAGCTCAATTTCTCTCCAATAGCTTAAGCAACAACTGTATTTAAATACATTTTATTTATTCTTTAAACTTTTCATGTATGCATACAATGTATCACGATCATGTTCACCACACTCCTCCTAGAGCCTCTCGCCATTCTCCTACCCTTCTCAACTTCATACTTTATTTTTCTTTCCATTATCTTTATAGCCCACTGAGTTCAATTTGTGTTGCCCATACATTCATGGTCATAGGGCCATCCACTGGGCTGTCGTAAGCCTACTAGGGGCCATACCTTTAAATAAAACTGACTTTCCCTCCCCCAGAAAATGGATTTTTCTGTTGATGCAGCATGATTTTTATGAAAATACACTGGGGTGAAGAATGAGACTGAAGCTATAAGCACAGCTATGCCATCAAATAGCTTTTCCATTTTATTTCTAGAATTTGGTATTTACTCTTTTCCCAGAAAGAGAAAGGGAAAACAATATAACTACAGATTCATGTAATGTATGCCAGGAGAAGCTTTGGAATGAAATCAATTTGTTACTTTTCATTTGTATATTTTTGGACAAGACCTTCCAAGATACACCAGGCATGTATTAAGGGCTACACTAATATTAGAATCATTTTAAATATATCACCACTCCATTGTAAATGAAGAAACAGAACTTTAGAACAGTGATAATATGTTTTATGAAAAGAGGAATGTTAGTAATCCCTGACCAGTTAGAAGCCAGATCAGGAGCACATGCAATCTCTTTCCAGAATTAAACCAAGATAGGAGAGAGGAAGTTCACAGTAGGAAATGAGTTTTCAGGGGCTTTCCATATTAGTCCCTGTGTCCACAGGATTTCTTGGAACTTGTGTTGTGTGGTTCCCAAATACAGAAACAATACAATTTTAACTAATGACTGTTACAAAACCAATTCAGAGACACAGTGGTGGTAAGAATTCCTAATGGGAGACATAAATTAAAAGAAGTCTGAGCTCTATCACAGTCTTTTCACACATGAGGGACATGGCAGAAACTTATGTTTACACACTGCAGAGTTCAATTGGCAAGAGCAGCTGAACAGTCATCTGTATCAAGTTGAACAGGCAAAGCTGGACATCTTATCTGATGATAGTAACCATTCAAGATTTATTTTAAAAGACAATTCTTGAGCTAGATTGTGACCTATTCATGGCAATGGGTAAAGTGACCTATTTTAAGGAGGTAACCATTTGAAAGTTTTTAACTGAAAGGATGAAATAAAGGTTTTGCTTAGAATGCCCTCCATCCAACTTTGACAAGAGTGTCACCTTCCAGAGAAGTCTCTGAATCAAAGTTTATCTTTCCTTACTGATTCTTCAACATTTAAGCAAAGCCACCTTTCTCCCCTAGTATCTTTACTACAATTTCCATGCATGGATATATTTATTCATTGATATAGTTTTCATTTGTACACTTCCCATTTATGTGAATATTATTGGAGGACATTGCCATGTTTACATTTTTTTCCTTTGCTTTTTTGAGACAGGATTTCTCTGAATTGCTTTGGAGCCTGTCCTGAAACACAAATTGTAGACCAGGCTAGCTTTGAACTCACAGAGATCCACCTATCTCTCCCCCCCCCCTTTTTTGGTTCACTATTGTAGCATCATACCCAGTAGATAGCTTGTTGGATTGAGATGCAATAACAAATCATGGGAAGTATTTTGGTATAACATTACTTTAAAATTTGTAAGGAAACAGGTGTGTCATGGAACCAATAAGTCATACTTTCCATTCAGCCTTCCAAGCCTTCCTTGGAATGGTTCATGTCTTGGGACAGATGGTTTATTATAGCTAACTATTTTCTGTGCATTGTTGGGTGGTAAACAATATCTCTGGCTTCAGTGTTAGCACTCACAGCCTATTGTGACAATCAAGCAGACTTGAACAAAATTGTTCCATGTTGAGAACCACTAAGGAGAGAAATTAAACAAAGGAAAGTATGATCTTAGCATGTTGCAAGGTAAATTGCTTTTGTATGCTCAGGCCATTCCCCTACTTCTATTTGCTGAGTAGAATTCATTAAAAACAGTCTTTATAACAATTGTTTTAATAATATTTCTTATGCCATGAGCATGAGGGCTTTTATTAGCCAAGGATTTTAATAGAAACACAGAAACATTCTTTCACTGACATAAGAGGGAGAGGACTTTATTAAAAAGGCTATTAAGGAAATACAAAATTGCTAAGAATGTTGGAGAGCCAGGAACAGAACCAAAAAATGAGTAAGACAAGGAAATCTAGACTGTCAGGACACTAGCTAAAGTCACATCTAACATGAGTTTGATAGGTATTGTTGCTATTTTCCATGATGTTGTGGCAAGTGTGGTACCTTTGGTCATCTTCAGGGCCTTTACACAAGAATATTGATATTGTTGCCTCCACTACCACTACCATTAAGCTCAACAATGCATTCTCTACACCCCTGCTTCTTTGCACCTTTCTTTGTTGTGAGCATTTGGTTATCTGATATTTAGGGATGTGCTAAGTCTCAAAAGGCAAGTAAGGCTAGCAAAGTGTACAGGTGGCCTTTTGCCTTCTAAGGTGGAGGCAGGTTCTACCTTTCACTAGGACCATGTCATGAAGAATTGATTAACCACTAGGTATAAATTTAGATTCCAGGAAATGCCAAAGCAATATGTACTAAGACATAAGCTAAGGAAATAATCAATAGTACTCAAGGTAGAAACAAGCTATTTGCAGATAACTTTCACCTGTTGAAGGAATAAACATTTGACATATTGAGCTATATTTATACTTTATTCTCGAGAGGAGTTTGGCAGTTTTGTTTCTGGAAGTAGGAGTCCACAAACTAATCCTCTCCAACCCTTGGCTACATTGGAGCAGATATAGTGAGAGGAAGAGCTCTGTCATTCTCTGAAGGCCCATTTCTCCTGGCTGTATTCCTCAAAGTGCCTTGAATGGCTCCCAAATAAGGGCAGACACAAGATGCTCTGGCCAACAAATTGCAATAGCATTTGCTGGGTTTCCAGAATTCATCGCATTTCAATGTGTCAATCCTGTCCTCTGTGAGCTAGTCTGCATAACAAACAGTCAGTGCCTTCATGGATAATTCAAGCTCCAGCAATTTCTCAGCTCAGATGGAACAGCACCAGCTTTGCTAGAGTGGAAAACAGATTATAAACTGCAAACTCATTAATTCTACAAATGTTTGCTATACTTAGGGAAAGCCATTTCCCATCATTTTCTTCATCTTCTTCTAGAGTCAAGTTGTCTCTGTTTGAACACTTACTAGTAAAATAGCTTCAGTGAATATGCAAACTGGAGATAAGAAAAGAATTTTCTTTGGGTGTGAGAGCAGAGAGGAGAACTAACTTTTCTAAGCCTCATTCTTCTTTTGTTATACACTCACTGTAGTCTATTCTGAATTTGCCACCATGTGCCAATGTAGCAGATTACCCCTAAATCCTAATGACAACACAAAGTTACTTTTCATTCAAAGATTATATCTGACGTCTTTTTACAATGGACTTTGTCCCATATAATTAATGTCACAGATATGCCCAGGGCCTCATATGAGCACAGAAGGGTGGTACTTAATCCATATTGTATAAGGACAGAGAGTTATTATGCATGATGTAAAGCCAGAGATAAAACCTCATCAATGTGGAGAAGTTAACTACTCAGAATTTACTGAACTTTAATTAAGCACAATTATCAACATGACAAAGAACAGGTATATGCAGAATACTAATATTGCCCATTATGAAGTCAAAGATATAAACAGACAAGAAACAAAGGCCAACTATAAAGGATCAAGTTACTATAGGGCCTAGTCCTTTGGAAGAATGGGCCTTATGCTTTGTAGGACGGGAGTTTGTCTATCTCAGAGTGCAAAGTGACAGAGTAAATTAGTGATTGGCAGAATTAAGGAAACAAGAAGTAGGGTGTTTCTTCAGATTAATAACAAAATAGATAATGACTTTCAGAAACAGAGAAAGACAAGATGAGCAACTGAAAGAATACATAATTCATATTCCATCCAGTTAAACTTAAGACAGCAATAAAATTGAGCAGTTTGTTTAAAAATTATATAATTCAAGGGAAATTCTAGAAATAATGCATATTCATAGGAGTATCATTATGTACATGATATACCAAATCCTAAAGGTAAATAACACCATCCATAGTAATTAAAACACTGAGATCAGCAACCCTCAGAAGAAATTCCAGTGTACACACTTGAGTGCATAGTAGAAAAGCGAGGAAGCAATTAAGTAGGTTGAGCAGGAGCCATCACAGAGACAGAACAATTTGAGTTTTAATGGGCTAGGGTCATCAATGAATTAGAGAACTTGAACAAAATGGTTCATCTGGGGGTGTGAGGTACAGAACAGTTCAGGAAATTAGAAACATACCTACTAGATTTAATCATGAAAGTGTCACTTAGAATCTCAGTTTATGTCAGTCACAGTGGACTTATCTGTTGAATATTCATTGGATATTTATTCAGCTACTATCCTGTTCCGGGTTTGGGCTGAGCACTGAGAATCAGGGTGAATGAAACAGGTGTAGACACTTGAGGAACCTAGAATCTAGAGGGTGACAAGGACATAGTAAACACCCCTTATGGAACAAAAGTAATTAAAATGCTGATGTGTTATAAAAATGTCTTTAAAAATAAATTGGAAGAGTTAGTAGATTTTACTTTCAAAACAGTGTCATCAAAGACACTGTATAAACTAAACTAATACACAGAATACAATCTAAATTGAAGGGAACTTTTACAGTGAGATGTCTGAACAAATTTATGAAGATTCACATTAGTAAAATTGTAAGAAGAAAGAGTGATAATTGATAAGCCAAGGCCTATGAGATTCGAAGGAGCATAGAGATTCATATCAAGAATTACATTTTCTTCAGGCAAGAGAACTTCTCTGAAAGAAAGACTAACAAGCTTAAAAGAACAGTGAGAGACTTGATGAGGCTGATATTCTTATTCAAGTAGGAAATTAGTCTATTTGGTAAGGGCAAAGAAGGTGACATTTAATTAGAAAGCTTATGGAAGGAAAATAATTTGTTTTCTTAATGAATAGATTGCAAATGCTTATAAACCAATGTTATCTCTTCAGAAGCAAGGTCACATGTGCCTCACACTTGGAACTTTAGCAGTGTATTCTACTGTTATAATTCTAACAGTATATTCTATCTTATATAATTCAACTTTGGACCATGTGCCTGGGCATTTGAGAATGCAAACTAACTAAGCAGAAATGATGTCATACTTAGGTTTGGCATCCAAAGATGTCTTATGTGTTTTCATAGATCTTGGAAAAGACAAGTTTTACATGATAGAGTTCCTAAAGAACATCTGGAGGGAAATCAATCAATAAATCAACAATAGATAAAATGAATTGGTTTTATTTAGTTTAGCTGTTTTATGAAAGAGACACAAGACTTTTTTTTCTAACTTAGAACACTGATTTGGGATTATTTTTATTGAATTATGTGATGTTAGTTTTAATGGTCAACTTGGTACAATCCAGAATTATATTGGAGGAGGGTCTCTATGAGGATCTGTGTAGATGGAATGGCCCATGAGCATGTCTGTGGGGGGATTGTCTTGATTGTTTGAACTGAGTTTAGGAAGAATTTCTCATTGTGGGCAGAAACATCTGGATTTGGGCTCTGGACTGTAAAACTGCAGAGAAAGGGCTGAACACAGGTACATGTACATTCATTTCCTCTCTGCTCCTGAACATGGATGTGATATGAGCAACTACTATAAGTTCCTACCAGCTCCCTATAATTATTGACTGTCACCTAGAGTTGTCAGCCAAATAAGCTCCTGCACCCAAGGTGCTTTTGTCAGGATATTGTATCACAGTAACAGAAATGACACTAGGACACTCTCCTTCCTGACAAACATAACTGGTATAAAATATTGTGACACTGATTTAACCATACATTCACATATTTATTTGCTTGTTTTTGTTATCTTAAAATCAAGCATGTGTTTAACAAGGCACAGTTATGCTTATTATTTGAATTTTCTGGTTTATTTCTTTTGGAAATAATGTAGAAGTGTTTGGGACCCAGACAGGGACATAGACAAAGACCTCACTACTTAAGAGCCCAATTTGTCCTATTGATAAGATGCCAACTATTTTGGGGACATTTCTCAACCTATTTCTTTGCTTTTAACATCAAATTGCTCCTCTTTACATGTCTCTCAGAACTTACTTCACAAAGAGGCAGGTATTGATCAGCCAATACAAAAGGAGAAAGTGTCTCTTTTTCTTGCAAAATAACCATACCTTTCAATTACTTCTGTAGGGGCAGACCATGTAATATATGTAATATAAACCCATTCAGAAATGTACCATCCAAGATTACAGATCTCAGAGCCTACCTACTTTACCTTTATTTATTATAAATTATTGTCTTTCTAACTATCTTCTTATGCATTTACATGAAAACTTTAAAATTTCCAGCCTTCTGCTTTAACCACAACTATGGTTTTCCTGTTAGATTTGAAATATATAAAAGCCACTGCCAAACATACAGCAGCACAAGACTCTGGTAATATAATGTGGACTAAAATATAGCTATTTGATTAACCTTTTTTCTATAAGGTTTTTTTTTAATTTTAGAAGCATTCTTATTTACATATCAATCCTCCCATTCCCTCTCCCTCCCATCCTCCTATGCTCCCCATTGCTAACACCTACTCAATCCCCACCCACTCCCTAAGGATAGTGAGACCCTCCACAGGGGACCATCAAAGTCTGTCACATCATTTGGGGGAGGGCCTAGGTCCTCTTTCTTGTATCTGGGCTGCAATAGTGTCCCTCCATAGCTAATGGGCTCCCAAAGTTCATTTGTGCTCAGGGATAAACAATGGCTCCACTGTTAGAGGTCCTATAGACTGCCCAGGCCTCTTAGCTGGCATCCACATCCAGAGGGCTTTGTTCAGTCCAATACTGGTTCCCCAGATTATGACTAGAGGCTCTGTGCTCTCTCTAGGTGAGGTCAACTGTTTCTCCTGGTTTCTCCAGAATGGTCTTGGATCTTTGCTCATCCCTCCTTCTTCTCTACAACTGGATTCCAGGAATATGGCTCAGTGTTTAGCTATGGGTGCCTGTTTCTGTTTCAATCAGCTACTGGATGAAAGCTCTAGCAATGGAAACCAAGGTAGTCATCAATCTCATTACAGAGGAAGGGCATCAAAGGCAGCCTCTCAACCACTTCTTAGATTCTTAGTTGGGGTCATCCCTGTGGATCCTCTAAATTTTCCCCTGTGCCATGCATCTCTCCAAAGCTCTACTGGCTCCCACTACCAAGACCCTGTCTCAGTCCTCCTGTTCTCCTCCTGCCTTCTCATCTCCCCGATCCCCTTCCAACCTCTCTCATTTCTTCCCCCTTCCCTATGCTCCCAATTTACTCAGGGGTTCTTGTTCCCCTCCCCTTCTTCCAGGGACCATGCATTTTTTCTCTTGGGGTCCTCCTTGATTCCTAGTTTCTGTGCTGGTATGGATTGTAGGATGGTACTCCTTTGTTCTATGTCTAATATTCATATACAAGTGGGTACATTCCCTGCTTGTCTTTCTGTGATTGAGTTACCACACTCAGGATGTTTTCTTCTAGTTCTATGCATTTGCCTTCAAATTTCAAGATTTCATTTTTTTCCACTGAGTAATATTCCATTGTGCAAATGTACCACATTTTCTCCAACTATTCTTCATTTGAGGGGCATTTAGGTTACCTCCATGTTCTGGCTATTACTAACAATGCTTCAATGAACATAGTTGAACATATGTCCTTGTTGTATGAATGTGTATTCTTTGGGTATATGCCCAAGAGAGGGATTGCTGAATGTTGAGGTAGAGTGATTCCCATTTTCCTGAGAAACAGCTACACTGATTTCCAAAGTGGTTGTACAAGTTTGCACTCCCACCAGCAATGGAGAAGTGTTCATCTTTATCCACATCCTCTCCAGCATACACTGTCATTGGTGTTTTTGATTTTAGCAATTCTGACAGGAGTAAGATGGTATCTCAGATTGGTCTTCAGTTGCATTTCCCTAATGGCCAAGGATGTTGAGCAATTTTTAAGTGTCTTTCAGCCATTTTAGATTCCTCTATTGAGAATTATCTTTTTAGTTCTGTGGGGCTTTTTTAATTGTTTCATTTGGTGTTTTGGTGGCTAGCTTCTTGAGCTCATTATATATTTTGGGACTAAGCCCTCTGTCAGATGCGGGACTGGTAAAGATCTTTTCCCATTCTGTGGGCTGCTGTTTTGTCTTGTTGACTGTGTCCTTTGCCTTACAAAAGCTTTTCAGATTTAGGAGGTCTCATTTATTAATTGTCAATCTCAATGTCTGTGCTTCTTCAATGTCAGGAGGTGGTCTCCTGTACCAATTCTTTCAAGGGTACCACCCACTTTCTCTTCTAAGAGGTTCAGTATGGCTGGATTTATGTTGAGTTCTTTGATCCATTTGGACATAAGTTTTGTGTGTGGCAATAGACATAGATCTATCTGCAATCTTCTACATGTCTGCATCCAGTTATGCTAGCACCATTTGTTGAACATGCTTTCTTTTTTTCATTGTATAAATTTAGCTTCTTTGTCAAAATTCAGGTATTCATAAGTGTGTTTGTTAATATCAGGGTTTTCAATTTGATTCCATTTGTGTACCTGTCTACTTTTATGCTAGTACCAAGCTGTTTTCAGGACTATGGCTCTATAATATAGCTTGAAGTCAGGGATGGTGAGGCCTCCAGAAGTTGCTGTATTATACAGGGTTGTTTTAGTAATGCTGTTTTTGTTTTCTTATAAAGTTGAGCATTGTTCTTTCAGAGTCTGTGAAGAATTGTGCTGGGATTTTGATGGTGATTGCATTGAATCTGTTGATTGCTATTGGCAAGATTGCCATTTTTACTATGTTGATCCTACCTATGCAAGATCATGGGAGATCTTTCTATTTTCTGGTACCTTCATTAATTTCTTTCTTTAGAGACTCAAAGTTCTTGCTATACAGGTCTTTTCCTTGTTTGTTTAGCATTAACCCAAGATATTTTCTGTTGTTTGTGGCTATTTTAAATGGTGATATTTCTCTGATTTCTTTCTCAATCCATTTATTGTCTGTATATAGTAGGGGTATTTATTTTTATTGAGTCAATTTTGTATCTTGCCACTGTGCTGAAGGTGTTTATCTGCTGTAGGAGTTCCCTGGTAGAGTTTTTCGGGACACCTATGTAAACTACCATATCATCTGGAAATAGTGAGAGTTAGACTTTTTCCTTTCCAATTTGTATCCCCTTGATCTCCTTTTGTTGTCTTATTGCTCTAGCAAGAACTTTAAGTACAATATTGAAAAGTTATGGAGAGAGTGGACAGCCTTGTCTTGTTCCTGATTTTAGAGGAAACATATTGTTTTTCTCCCATTTAGTTTGATGTTGGCTGCTGGTTTGCTGTATATTGCTTTTATTATGTTTAGGTATGTTCCTGATATTCATCATCTCTCCAAGACCTTTATCATAAAGGAGTGTTGGATATTGTCAAAGGCTTTTTCAGCATATAGTGAGATGATCGTGTGATTTTCCTTTTTCAGTTTGTCTATATGGTGGATTACACTGATGGATTTTTGTATATTGAACCATCCCTGCATCCCTGGGATGAAGCCTATTTGACCATGGTGGATGATTTTTCTGATGTATTCTTGGATTTTATTTGCCAGTATTTTGTTGAGTATTTTTGCATCAAAGTTCATGAGGGATATTGGTCTGTAATTCTCTTTCTTAGTTGTGTCTTTGTGTGGCTTGTGTACCAAGGTAATTGTGGTCTTGTTAAAAGAGTTTGATAGTGTCCCTTCTGCTTCTATTGTGTGGAACACTTTGAGGACAATTAGTATTGTCTCTTCTTTTAATTTCTGGTAGAATTCTGAACTGAAACCATTTGGCCTTGGGCTTTTTTTGGTTGGGAGACTTTTGATGACTGCTTCTATTTCATTAGGGACTAGAGGTCTATTTAACTTGCTTATCTGTTGTTTTTAGTTTTGGCAAGTGATATCTATCCAGAAAATTGTCCATTTACTTTAGATTTTTGAATTTTGTGGAGTACAGCTTTTCAAAGTATGACCTGATTGTTCTCTGGATTTCCTCGGTGTCCATTGTTATGTCCCCTTTTTCATTTCTGATTTTGTTAATTATCATGCTGTCTCTCTCTGCCTTTTGTTTAGTTTGGATAAAGGTTTGTCTATTTTGTTGATTTTCTCCAAGAACCAATTCTTTGTTTCATTGATTCTTTGTATTGTTTTTCTATTTTCTACTTTTTTGATTTCAGACCTCAATTTGATTATTTCCTGGAGTCTTCTCTTCTGGGGTGAGTTTGCTTCTTTTTGTTTTAGAGCTTTCAGTTGTGCTATTGATTCTCTATAAATTTTGAGTCATTACAACAATTGTGATATTTGTAATCTTGACTAATTACAGCAATCATTCATGGAGTAGAAATAATACCATTCCTAATCTGAATCAGAGTAAAAATTATACCAAATATATGCAACATGCTTAGTAAGTAATTAAGCACACATTCTTAAAAATTAATTGTAACTAAGTAACCAAAATAGTAATTATTTATGTGTAGTGAGTCTTTCTTTGTCCTGGCAGCCAGCTCCAAAATTACTACACTGAGACTTATCACTAATTAGTAAAACTTGGCTGATAGCTTAGACTTGTTTCTAACTAACTCTTATAATTTAAGTTAAGCCATTTCTATTACTTTACATGCTGCCATGTGGTACATGGCTTGTTACCTCATCTCCTACATGTCAAGCTTCCTTGCCATCTCTCCACAACTCCGCCTTTTCCCAGTCTTCTCTCTGCCCACCCCCAAATTCTGCCTAGCTCTTGGTCATTTAGCTTTTTATTAAACCAATCACAGTGACATATCTTTACACAGTGTAAAGGAATATTCCACAGGATATATGAGAATACAGTATATTCTAGACATTTTAAATAGATTATCTCTGATTCAAATCATCATGTTTTCAAGCAGAACTTTTTATAATGATAAGAATCATTTATGTTTATCATTTTTCAAAGCTATGACAAAATTCCAGATATAAATAACTTAGAAGTCAAGTTTGTTACTGTTCCTTTTTGTATTGTTGTTTTGATTTTTGTTTTTGGTTTTTGTTTTTCCTCTCATGGTTTCAGTTCATGATGATCTGACCCCATCACTTTGGGCCTGTGAGGCAGCAGATCATGTTTTTAGGGGAAAGTGGTAGAATCAAGCTGCTCATTTGAGATTATCATGAAATGAAAAAATTTACTGAAGGTTGAGGCACCCAATGTACTACTTGTGGTGGTTAATATTGGTTATCAGTTTGACGATATCTCAAATTATTTGGAGAAAATCTTTAGGCACAAACAAACAAACCTATGAGGGATTTTTTTTTATTTGATTAACTGAGAAGGGAAGAATCACCCTAAAACTGGCTTTGGATCCTGGACTGCATGAAAAGGAGAAAGTGATCTGGGCATCAGCCTAAAAGCTTCTCTTCTTCACTGTGCATGCCATGAGACAGACCAGCTGCCTCAGGCTCAAACCAATGTGGCTTGCATGTCAAAATGAATTATAATCTCAAGCTATGAACAAAGTGAACTACTTAAGTGACAGTGTCATCTAATTTGCGTTTGTTAAAAATCAAAGAAAGAAGAAAAAGGATTAAGACACCATCTTAGGGTTTCTTCTGCTGTGATAAACACCATAACTGAAAGTAACCTGGAGAAGAAAGGAATAACCTCCCCCCACAGAAGCTGTGGGGTGAATGCTGCTTACTGATATGCTCTCACTGCTTTCTGGCACTTTTCTTATAGTACCCAGGACCACCAGCACAGAGTTGCCAGCATACACAGTAACTTCTGTCTTCCACCTCAATCATCAATGAAGAAAATTCACCATAGGTTTGTAGACAGGTCAATTGGATTATGAGAAGTTTCTTAATTGAAGGGCCATCTTGCAAAATAACTATAGTTTATGTCAAGTTGACATGAAACCTGCCATCAAAGGTTTGATACAAATGATCTAATTCTTCCAATTAAATGTCATTTCCAAAATTTCCCAATAGTACCATCATCTGAGGACAGAGCTTCCCAAACATAGATTTTGCTGAATATTTAGGAACTAAACTATAGTAGTTTTGTATCTGTCATGTCTAATATGATGGACATTAATCACATGTGGCTACCTCACACTTCAAGAATGCCTAAAATAACTGGAATGATACTTAATATTATTTAATTATAAATGATAAAAATTGTAATGGACACATATGGCTATCAAGTAGTTTCCTGGCCAATACAGACTTAGAACAACAATCAGGATGGCCACCATTCTTTCTTTGTAGAACACAAAGAGATGATAGAAATGCTAGGGAACCTTTTTGATTATTTAGATAAAAATATGAAAACTGAGATTTGAGCCTAGATGTAACCCACTCCTTGGTTACGCATTTTGATGCTTTGAAAAATACCTTAACGTTTATGGAGATCTCAGTTCCTTTGTGAATAAGTCTAGAAAACTTTAAGCATTAACCTTAAACTGTAGCTATCAAACTGAAGAAAAACTCAACAAGATAGCTTAGCTTACCTTCCTTCTTATTGAATCAGGAGAATTCTATATTTCTCCAAAGGCAATGTTCTATGATATATTTTCCAATTGTGATATTCCAACCTCCTACCATATACTCCCAGTGTCAGGTGGTTTGAGACTTCACAATATAATGTAGGTCACCATTATAAAGTTCACCTCTTTTTTGTATTAATGTGCCACATCATGTTGTCATGAAGCAAATGGTTGCACTCTGATCAAGCTATTGAAATAGCATCTACTTAGCTTGCAAGTCACTGCCAAGAAATTACATATAAGCCTCAGTTTTGGGTACTAGGAATGCTATGATGGGAACAAAATAAGGAGTATGTATGTATGGCAGAGAGATGGGAATGGGGCTCAGATTCATTGGAAGACTGATCTGGGAAATTTGTGATGATAGAAGTGCTGAAACAATGGGATTTGTCAGAGTGTGATTCACTTACTCCTATGACTCTGTTTCTGTGGCAACTAGACAGAAACTGCCACAGGACTATTTGAATAGATAGTAAAAGAGTGAGTAGGGAATAATTTTGGGAGCTTGATACTGGGAGAATCACTATTCAATTGATCAAGTGTGAGAACAAGTTAATTTTGCTTTACAAATAAAAGTACCACTCTCTCTTAATTTGAAGACAGTGACATTCATCACAGCTCTCCAAGAGGCCTGTGGGAAACATGATTGCTTAGAGGAAAATGCTCAAATTGAGGCGTCTAAAGCCACTCTCTACTCTTCTAGATTTTCCTGATAAGCAGTCATTCAAGAAATACATCTAGTTGAAACTTTCTAGATTTGGCTGAAAATTTAGAATTTTATCAAAGCACACTTATATGGTTTTCCTCAGTGATAATAAAAACTTATGAGCTTCCGAAGCTTTAGAAAATCTTCATGTATTACTAAACTTACAAAGCTTATCCGTTTCCCCTCTTCCTGAGGAAATGATGTATCACCTTCTTTGTAAAGGTAATACCCATTTCACAAGAATCCCACCATCTGATTTGATATCCTCTTCCCTCTTTCTTCAATATTTCCCATTCATATGCCATTTCCACTGACTTTAAAAATCCACTAGCTTCTCTCTGAAGAAACACAGACATAGATTACAGCGTTAAAACAGAGTTAATTATCCATACGCTCCAGCCAGCACATTTCCTTTGTCTTCCATAAATATTAAGAGTTTCAGAGGAACTCCCTGAGCTGGTTGTCTCTGGGTCCTCTTTTCACATTCACTCTTCAATACAATGAAGTTTGGGTTTTACTAAGATCATTCTGCTGGTATTGTTGTCCCTTACATTCAGATATCTAAAGCTAAATATCTTTTCAAAACTTCCTAAGGACCTACATTGTGTGATACTTGTACACTGTTTAAGGATATATTGCAGCAGTTGGTTTAATAAAGTGCTTAATGGCCAATAGCTAGGCATGAGGTATACATTGGATTTCTGGGCAAAGAGAGAGGAAGAGGAGGAATCTAGGTATACAGATTACACAGAAAAATGCCAAGTAGAGACAGAGAGGAAACAAGAACCTCAAGATGGAAAAGAGTTAATGCCATGTGATAGAATGTAGATTAACATAAATGGGTTAATTTAAGGTAAAAGAGCCTAAGCTTTCATAATTAGTAAGAAGTCTCCATGCCCTTCTTTGGGAGCTGACTGGTGGAACAGAAAAAAAGACTCATTACAGATATAGTCTTAATTTTGACACACTTGTTCAAGTTTAAATTTTTGATTATCTTGTTCTTCATTTCCCTTCCCAAGTCTACATTCAATAGACAACCAAACCTTGATTCAGTGTCTTGAGTGTACAGCATATTTACTTCACTTTCCTATTGCTAAAGGCTTCCTGTTGAAATTCATACTCTGAAATACAAGGACTTCCAGCATTTATTTGACCGTTTATTCTTGCTTCCTTTCTTCAAACTCAGTCTTCCTAATGCTTTTAGAAGTCATTTAAGACAAAAATCTAAACATGTCATTTCTTTCTATAAAACTTATCAGTTCTTCATCCCCCAGATTCTACAAAGCAATCTTTTGAATAGTATTAAATGTCACTCTGAAATTATAGATTTCAATGATTAAAGATTTTCTTTATGAAAATGGGATTTGAGCTATTCTGATTATTCTAAATTTTTAGAACTTTATTATGTTATTCCATGACACTTACCATGCTTTTGTTCCTCTATATTTTTTTTTCAATCTTCCATGGTTTCAATTTCTATCTTTCTGTGTGTTTAAAGCCTTTGGCATCCAGTTGCCTTCAAATCCTTCTATCATAAGAAAACTCCAATTTTCTGTACCCAAGTCACTTCTGTGAGAATACTGCCCTTTACACATATATATTATAGAGAATTACATGTCTCAGTAATGGCAAGCCCCAACTTGTAGAGATAATATCTCAATTTGTAACTTTTCCTTTGTGCCACTGATGCCTGTTTGATAAGGTCATCTATGCATTCCAAAAATCTAAGTTAGGATAGAAGTGGAGGACTCTTAGGGCTGAGGTGACATGAACATATCATAACACTGATGGACTGGGAAAGCTTTCACTTAGAACACTAACTGGTCACTTCCAGGTGAATTTTAAATGGAGGTTTTGAGTGCCAGCTAGGAAAGAGAAAGAGAAAATGGTAACTATTGCAGACTTTCAAGATGAAGGACCTAAGTTATTTTTAGTTTTGTAGCCACCTGTTTTAGCCTATCTACCTAGACATTCTCCACAGCTTTGTGAGTTTCTGTTCTGTCTGGTCCCACAACTGATTAGCCCCAAATAAACATAAAAAGACTTGTATCAATTTACAAACTCTTTGGCTGATGGCTAGGGCTGCTAACTGGCTAGTTGTCTCTTAATTATTAACTTATAACTACTAATCTAATATTTATACATGGCCTTATCTTACTAGAGAATGTCTGGCATATCCTATCTTCCCAGTTTCTACATGGTGGCTCCTCTCCCCAGAATTCTCCTCCTCTGATAGCCCCACCTATCCTTCCTGTCTAATTACTGGCCAATCCATGTTTTATTCATCAACCAATAAGAGAAAATTATGTACTTAAGGACATCCGCCATCAACTTTTTTTACTTGTTTCTGACCCTAGATTACCAGTGAGCCCACATAACATTCTTGGAAAGGACCCAGGGAGGCTACTTGTGTTTTTCCCCTCCTTCTCCATTATGGTCCCTCTAGTGTCCCCATACTACAGACCTGTAACACAAGTTCTAATTGGTATTAATAATAAAAACTTGGAGTTAGATATATAGGTAAGTGCTGAAAGATCAGAAAGACAAAGGAGCAAGCCACAGCCACACCTTACTTCACCAACATCTCAACCGAAAAGAGACCAAGCTCATGTCTCCTTCACCTTATATTCCTCTCTCAACCAAGTCATATCACTTCCTGTCTGTCTGTACAAATCTCCAAATCTCTATGGTTAACTAGTAACTAGCTCCAATTTTCAGGCAAGCTTTATTTGTTAGAGTCCAAACAAGATATCATCGCACAGATCCTGCCACCTGCTTCAATCTTTCCTTCCAGTCCATTTCCATTCCATTAGGGTGACTACCCTAGCCTCACTTTCTATCAAGAACCAATAGCCACCACATGAGAAAAGGACCTAGTTAGTATGCCTGAACTATCCCTCTCCACTAACTATTGCACTGAAGCCACCTATGTCACACTTAGCCTCCAGACTTTCCCTAGATCTCACATTCTGTGCCTAACCTAGTGAATTCTTGAGTACCTGGAATCTTGCCATCTCAACCCTCAGACCTTGCTTCATACCCTATACACTGCTCTAGCCTGAGATCATCTAAAATATTACATTGGAAATACAATCAAAGAACAAAGTCCACATGTCCAGGTCTCATTGTACAAACACCAACAATGTGAAAGGACAAAGTAGTATATCACCCCATGAGTTCAACAATATTATAGAGATGTTTTCCAGTGAGAATTACTTAGATCTCAGATAAATCACAGAACATAAAACTCAAATAATAAACAAATTTCTTCAAAAAATTTAAGGAGCTTAAAAAAACATACAAATGACCAGCCCAATGACCTCAAAGAGAATAGCAAGCAATAAATATCTAGGTAGTACATCTGAAACCAAAAACACACAGCGCTATGAAATGAAGAAAATCTAGAATATGAGAAAGCTGAGTTCAATAAAGAGATATAAATATTAAAGGCAACTCAAGTTGAAGTAAAGATGAAACTGAAAAACCTAATAACTCAATTGGAAAACTCAGGGGAAAGCCTTCCAAGTAGAAGAGATCAAGTGGAAAATAGAGACTATCAGGACTTAAAATAGAGGAACAGGACTATACATACTTAGAATATGAAAATAGTTAAATGTACATAAAAGGAACTTGAATGAAATGTGAGAAACCATGAAATAGAGAAATAAATTGAAGAATTCCAAACAAATGATGTAGAGGAGATCTTCAACAAAATCATAGAAAACAGAAACAACAACAACAATAACAACAACAACAACAACAAACAACAGAAACTTCCCATAGAAGCTTTATTTATATTAGTTGCTCTTTTCTCAAGAGAAATGGGGTTGGAGTGGACCTGAGGGAGAAGAGAGGTTGGAGAAAGGAGTGGAGGAAGGGAACACTGTGGTTTGAATGTAATATATGAGAAAAGAATAATCTGGAAGGGAGGAAGGAAGAAAAAAAAGAAGGAAGGTATGGGAACTCCTAAACTAGGGACAAACCCATACAAATACAACAGGCTCACAGAACACCAAATAGACGAGATCAAAAGAGAAATTCTGCACAGAATAGCTCACTTAAAACACAAACTGTACATAAAAAAGAGAGAGCACTGAAGGTGAAAAAGAAAATAAAAAACAAGAATGAGGCTAAAATTTTGGTGTTAGCTGCTGAAGTAAGCACTTGGTTTGCAGGAAGAATGGGAAAATTCTTTGTTTTCAATTTATTCATTCACTTGGACTTTTATGCAATCTCCATATGAATCCCTGACTGGCCTGGAACTCAATGTACAGCCTCATTTGGCCCTAAACTCACTATTTTCTTGACTTGGCCTCCTGAATGCTGTGTTAATTACCTTTATTACCACCCTTGTCCAGAAATTTGAAATTTATGATGATTGAAGGTGGTGGACTATGAGAAAAGTATATCCTGATTCTTTATCTCCTGCTGAACTGCTCTCCAGATTTTGTACCTTGTCTGTGCTAAACATGGTGGTGTGAATGTGGAGCAGAGTTGGGAATTTGTCTACTAAAGGATACAGTTTTTTGTTGTTTTTTGTTTGTTTGTTTGACAGGGTTTCTCTGTATTGCTTTGCAGGCTGTCCTGGAACTCGATCTGGAGACCAGCCTAGCTTGGAACTCACAGAGATCCGCCTGCCTCTGCCTTCCAAGTACTGGGATTAAAGGCTTGCGCCACCAACACCCGGCCCTAAAGCTTACTGTTAACTCAGACAATTGTATTCATTAGTTGTTTCATCTGTATTTGACTTTCTTCCATAATCTTTCTGCTCAGGGATAATGGATTATCTCATAAAGTATACTTAGGTATAGCAATGTAAATGTCAGTTGAGGCAGATGGATGCTTTAATTATTTGTTGTTGTGACAAATATCTGAGAGAAATAGTTTTAGGAATCAAAGATTTTGATCTCAGAAGTTTCAGTTTAATATGATTGGAAAGGCACTGAGGAGCATAGAAAATCATATCAAGGTAACCTACATGGATAGAGAGAGAACTGGACATAGAAAGAGGGAGAGGGAAATGGGGAGGAGGAAGGAGAGAGCGAGACTGTCTGCTTTCTTTCTCCTCCTTCCATTCTGTCTGAGACCCAGCTTTGTGGATTCTACAATCTACATTCATGCCAAATCTTCCTCAACCTAGTTATTAAGCTAAACATATGCCCTCACAGATGCACTCAGAAATACACTTTGTTAATGTAGGCATTTTGAAACTCAGATGACAATTAAGACTGACCATCATAAACTCTCCCTCATCCCCATCAACTTGATATTCCAAAATACTTTCTTAAGTTGCAATATTCCACCCTTGCCTCCCCCCAATTATCCTATACATTTCATTATATAAGATGCACTCAGTCCATCTCTAAGAGTTCCTGGTCTCTAGAACTTCAAGCACTGACCATATTTTAACTTCAAAGTAGTTTATGAGACTCAATTAACAATGTCTGATAATATGATAAATTGAAGTGTGGATGCCCCAGTTTTGTCTATTGACATCTGAGCCAAATTTAATAGTACTTTGATGTCAGATACTATGGGCAATCAAGTCATGAGCATGACGCCATTGTGAATAGGACAATGATTTTCTGTAAGAAACATGGGGAATGATGAGTCTTATTGGTGATACACAGTGAGTGAAATACAGTGAGGAGACATATTTGTAATCCAGAAAACAGATCCTTGAAGATAGGGAGTATGATGGTGAATTGATTTTGAATCTCTTATCTTCTAACCTGTGGGAAAGGATTGTTTGTTGTTTGAATATGCTATTTTTGCCTTACTAACTTAAACTGTAACTTTGAGCATAACATCAGAACTATGGAATGGAATCTTCATAGACATTCGTAATTGGAGAAAAGGCCAAGACTAGCGACCTAAAGATGGAAAAAAAAATGTGATAGCTGTGTAACACTAACAAAGGCAAATGTTGTTACCTTGGTCTAATTTTACTAACATGTTCTTTATGTGTCTGGAAACACAGTCTTGTAGAATGATTGTATATGGTCTCTTCATAAATCCTTCACAAATTTAAAGTTAGTTGTCACCTGATGGTTGTGCAAATGGATGACCTATTCTAAGGTCTATTTCCTCCATATTAAGAGGAAAAATGCATCATGGGGCACCAGCATACTGACACAAAATACTTGAAATTTACAATATTGCACAGAGCTTAACAGTATTTTTCAAATACATATTAGCATTTAACACTAAGAATTGTAAAGAAAGGACCATAAAAATTTGAGATCTGTGTGTAATAGGAATATGCGGTCACGGTTTGGTCAAGTGTGATGTTATGCAGGATGAAGATATCCAACCTTTTCTCATGGACATGCAGCTCAACTCTCACCCTAGAAGGGGTGCAAATATCAGTAAAGTTCCTGCCCTGAGCAGGGTATTTACACTCTCCCAAAAAACAGAGACCACATATATAAGAATTTCTATGAACCATTCATGGATCAGCAACACTGTAAGAAAAGGGAGTTCAAGGATTAATATGGATGTCCTCCTTCCACTATCAATGGTAAGTCACTATGGTGAGAAGTAAAATAACATGTCTTATTACTAAAAGGCCATTGTTTATTCAGAGGAGTGAGATGTTTACCCCAATCAGAGGTAGATGTGTTACTCTGTTGTAGATTTCTGTGTATGCCCACACAGTGTGCCCAGAAAAAATTGCTAGACTAAAGTCTGATCATTCTGCTTCATACATTCCTTGATAATTTAGCTTTGAAGTTCTCAAACTAAATTTGACCTCTCTTTGAAATTTTTGGAACACCTTGCATGATTACATAATATATTATCTAGTCTCAAAAACTATAATTCTCTATGTCCAGAAATTATAATTATCAAAATATGTCTTACTTTCCTGCATCTCCTTTATTATAGATTCAAATGCATGTTTTTTTATTTTCTGAATATATAATCATTTCCCATTTTGTAGATTTCAAACACACAAACACACACATACATATATACACTCTCACACATACACAAACTCATAGACTCACACATACACACATACTTATACACAAACACACACTTATACTTATACACACTCATACCAAACTCCACTGAGTTTTCTTCTTTCTGCTAACTCCCTCAACCTATCTCATCTCTCTCATTCTCTTCCCTCTGTTCTCATCTACAATACCTGTAAATATCTCTCCTCCTGTTCAAAATATGTGTCCTGCATGCACTCTGTCTCAGGAAATATGAATTTGTAATTTCTTTGATTTGAATGGTAATGCTTCCATTTTCTATGTTGATGCTTGCTTCTCAATACTCAGGTGTCAGGACAATTGCTGCTCTTTAGAGATATATTTTATGACTGAAAAATAAAGCCAGCCTGCCCATCTCAAATCACTGCCATTCACTCTGGTATATTCTCTCCCATTACCTTATTTTATCCGTATACATGATACCATCTTGTTTACTGTTATCAGTTGTTTTGTCCATTAGAAATAAAACCAGTGCCTTGAGGGCAATGATTGTCAGGTTCATTTATTTCTGCACCACTGGACCTTAACAATACCCACTGCAGAGTTACTCTTAGCAAACATTGGTTGACTGGACTACTGACTGTGATTCTCATTAAAAAATAAGATTCCATCATATGGAATCTGTATCTTCTATATTAAATATATACCACCCAGAATGTGCTACATACTTAAATATATATTGATCAAAAGTGTGATGGTGAAGTAGCCAACCAAGTCTAGCTGTCCAATGAAAGATGAAGAAGGCAACTAATTTGATGATAGCAATGATGTCTCCTCTCTCTGACACTGCCTGGGAGGGTGTCCAGTAAAGGCTAGATGGAAAACAGCAAAAAATTAAAAGAAAATCAGGATACTGAAGAAAACAATTCTATGCTTTGTACATAGCTCAGCATATGTTTACAGTGTTGACTTGATAAAGTGAGTTTTATGCTTCAACATAAGTCACTTTTTAAAAAGTACCATTTGAGTCCTGCTGTAGGTTCACCTGCTGCTTCATTGAAAAGTGCATTAGGGGGTGGGTTGCTATGTGACAGGTGTCTAACAACATGCTAACAGCCAAATATATTGAAAGTCCAATGTTGATTCTCAAGAAAGTTTCCTTTTATGCCTCACCCCACCCCCATGCCATATAAAGAATACCACTCTCTTGAGACATTACAGTGGTAGTTCACAAATGAACCCTCATCCTTTGAGAGAGACTAACTGTAGGGGAAAAGATAATTACTTAGTTCCTTTATCTCCAAATTATTTGTAATAAAATCTGAAATCGCACCACAAGTTCTTTCATGAGTATGTCATAAATTAAGATGCAGCAGTGTATCTGGTACATCTGTTCCATTCTCTGGCCCTTTGTCTTCTGCAAAGAGCACACCAACCTCAATACCCAGCAGACAGCATTTACGCAAATGATGGCGTGGTCTACAGCATTAATATTCAGTGATTGTCTGTCATAGACACCTTACTGTACATCTGTTATGCAAATGTATGTTAATTCTGACTCCCTGACAGCTGCCTAGCTTCCCTCCCTAAAATGATCTTTTCCATTTTGAAGTTTGCAATCTGTTCCCCAAAATGTTAATCCAACAATTAGCTGAAATTGCTAAACAAAAATTGTACATGTTCAGTCTAAAATAGAAGGTAGCATTTTAAAATAAATGATGAACCTTCTTCCCACATCATTTATTTTATATGTGCTTGTACACAATGTAAACATTGATCTCAGCACAGCTTGATTGAGGGTAAGTGACATTTTTTTTTTTTTTTACCCTGGTCCTTGGTGTGTGATGGGAGAGAATCCATCAGTCTTATCATTCAAGGGAATTTGTGGTCAAAGATGATCTTAGTGATACACTGTTCATTTCTAAGTTCAAAATGCCTTTCCCCGGAAAAATAATTTGTGTTAAGTACTTGGATATTAAAAAAACAGTAATACAGAATTATAAAATGATTAATGCCCTAAGTGACTATCCCAGGACACACACAACATAGTAAATAGTCTCTTGGTAGGTGTTTGACAGATAGTAAGTAAAGGAGGCTTCCATATTTACTCAGTGCTCATTCTAAGGCATAGGTGATGGCACTGAAGAGATAATAAATCTATGCATAAAGATTTCCAGAAGGAGAATAGTATTTGAGACAATAATTTGGATTAAATTATACAAAACATTTGCTGAAAATCTACCAAAACACAGTAGGTACCAATAGGCCCACTATGTGGGAGTCACCATGGTGGCCATATGAGTAAATTATTGACATTATTTGGAGATTAGTGATATAAGGAAGCTTATTTTAATCATGAAAATGAAGGTGGGAAATGACTTCTGAAAATGCAAGTATTTTCCATGACTGTCTTCCAGCTCTCTGCTGTTAAGCAAGCACATGGAGTGGGGACCACTGGGTGTTTAGAATGAAGCAGGACACAGGATTCAACTTTTTGAGATCTTTATTTTGTTCTGGAAAAATGTCTGGTACTTGATCTTCTGGAATATCTAAAACATAACTGAAGGATATGGATTTAGTTCTATTTTCTAGCAATTTTTAAAACCATTGCCTTCAAAGATATTTATTGACCAGACCTGCCCTTTTATTGCCATAAGAATCTATGTCTAAAACAAAACTGATAATGTATGAAGTTCCACTGAAGTCTAACCTGTTTGCTTTGTAATTTATTTCTAAATTAGAATTAAGGCAAAACATAGATAAAATATGCTGAAGATATATTTAATGTGTGTTAATTCTTCATTGATTCTCAATGCCTCTATCAATAAGATGTAGCCGGTAAAAATAAAATATTCACTTGTTTTTATATGATTATATTATTTCAAGAATGTCCAAGATATTAAAGCTATTATTAA
The DNA here is from genome assembly GCF_003668045.3 of Cricetulus griseus. Lineage (NCBI taxonomy): Eukaryota > Metazoa > Chordata > Mammalia > Rodentia > Cricetidae > Cricetulus > Cricetulus griseus. Next base: position 111,247,184 of record NW_023276807.1, read on the forward strand.
TCCATCTGCATATTCATTTCATCCTGAGAAAGGTGGGCTTAGAGCCCATAATTGGTTGCTAAAATTTGTTATTCACATATTATAATTTGAAAAATTATTATAACAAATCTCATAAAATTTCACAAGGATTAAATGTGTTTATGTAACTTTTTGTGGATGTAAGATTTTTAAAAAGCTACATGTATGCAAAGCTATCTATAAATTCATCTGCATCTACCAATGACTGGAGACAGCATGCAAGGGCTTATGTTTAAGGGCCCCTAAAACACAGACTGTTAAATGTCTCATGGTCACAAGTCAGTGTCCTCTCTCATTTGGAGAAGCAGGCAATGGCAGAGGATAAAAAGACAGATATGAGGAGAAGGGCAGAGGCTCCTTTTTAAGGAACTTCAGGGTGGGAGTGTGGGGGAGGAACAACTATTTCCCTCATTCACAAGGAACTCCTGAAGAAAGCAAAATAGAAATTATACACATTTTTTTGGATGGAGGGCATTTTGAACTGCAGCAATTTCAGGGCTCTACTGGATACTTCCTAGTGAGCAGGGTCACAGCCAAATCTCAATCCATTCTGTTTTGTTTGTTTGTTTCTGCTTTCCAGCTTCATTTTTTCCTCTTCCCCAGATGGCATATGTGGGTTGGGCTCTCCATTTTCAGGCTTCATTGACCTGTATGATGGAAGAGGATTGCTTTGGACCTCTGAGCCCAGGCTGAAGTGCAGGTGTCAGACTCAGTGTGGGCTTCCATCCACTCTTGATATAGCTCCAAGTTGAGCCATTCCTAGCAACTTTATGAAAAACTGGAATCATGAGTTATTCCAGTCATGAAGGTGCCAACTCTCTACTCTCTGAAGCAGCTCTAGGGCTATTTCCATCAGCATGCAGTTCTTCCATATCACACACATTGCAATGTTAGGCATAGAAGACTAAATGGAAAGGACTTTACAAATGGAAGGAGTCACTACCTCAAGTACCACTCAGGCTAAACAATGTAGTTGTTCTCACTGAACAACTCTCCCTCTTAGGGCACCTATTTGAGAAAGAATGTTTTCATTATCTTGCATTTCAGTATAAATTCTTCAATTTAATGCTATTTGGACCAGTTATTGGTTGGCTAATGAGACAAGTCAGTTAAATTTGAAAATCATAATAAATGATACATGTTTATCTTAAACAGGCCATATGATTTGCAACAGAATAGTGTACACTAATTAAGCAAAGTTTTGACATGAGGAAACCTCATTTTTTTTCTAAATACCAGCCCCCTCACTGGATTCCATTATAATTTTGTATAACCCTGGATCCTAATGAATTCTGATGTCAGTTGGCTTAAAATGGGTTAAGACATACTGATATTGTGAGGTGCTAGGAGTTCAGTATTTCTAGAATAATAGTAATTTTCTATTTTTCATCATTTTTGCTTTTACTTAGTCTAATGTGTTTTCAGTGACTTGTTTTCTCTACTCTATTTGAAGCATTGAACTTGATTTTAATAGGAACAATATTTAGTAACTCTGTGTTGATACCTATGATGACTTGGGTTACTTAACATTTAATTTGAATTTGTAATTACTGAAGCAACTCTGACCAACATAAATATATATGTGAATAAACACAATCTAATGTTGTTAAATAAATTTGATTTATGTAGAAATACTGATATGTGGTCCATTATCTCCAATTATATTGATGGTATTGTCATTATCTTCCCATAGACATAAAATTAAATGATATTGAGTTATCTGAAAAACTAGTTTCTCACTGGTCAGTCATGTTCTATCCTATTTTCTTAGAGTCTTATTAACTACTCACATTTGTAAAACATGCTGCAATTATCCAGAAATTCACACCCTTAGGTTGTACAATTTTCACAATTATCTTTTGTGGAATTTGTTCAGATCATACTCAATTCACAGTTGAACATTTTTCCTCTCTAATTCTGTGTTCTTTCCCTACTAATGCTATCAAAGCTATACATCTCCTGGCTTTAAGACTCAGCCATGGACATTCATAGTCTCTTGTTTATTGGTTGGTTTCATATTCCAAACTTGACATTTCTATGGGGCAATACACAAGTCAACACATAGACCTGATTTGTGAGACCAATCTGATAGACATGATTCAAGTCAGTTGTTTTTTGTTGTTTTGTTTGTTTGCTGTTTGATCTAAAGTTTTTCTTGTCTTGTGGGGTAAGGCATCATATTCAGTTCAGGCTCCAGAGAAAGAAATCCCACTGCCCCCATCTCTCATGCAGGTAGAAGAGCCTTGCTCCTATAAGAATGGGGTGGCATTTGCAAGTCTTTGATGCAAAGGCAGCTTCATCGATTTCCCCAGAGCAAGGTGCTCTCTCTCATGACTGAACTTCTCTGACAATGATGAACACCTTCACTGTAAGGCTATGATGCAGCTTCAATACATATGGAAGAACTTGGATATAGTGAAAGTCAGGACATGTAACAAAATGTGGAAGAGAAAGAAGTCAATAGAAGCTACAAATGGGATGTGTATGCAAGTGTGTGTGTGTGTGTGTGTGTGTGTGTGTGTGTGTGTGTGTGCGCGCACAAGGAATTTGAACAAGGAAACATGTACATAGACTTTAATCTTTTCACTAATTACAAGCTAATATGTGGAGTTGAGTAGCCCCAGTCAGTCTCACATGCTGGAGGATACCAATGAGTACTATGGGAAGTCAATCTTAAGAGTTCACAAAATGCAAATTTGGACCAGTGGACACAGTGAGGTCCCTGTGCCCTACCAGGAGATAATGCCTAAGAAGTCTTTAGGAAGAGGAATTGGTGTCATAGATTGAAAAGATCAATGGGAAGAATCTTGCCTCTGATCATAAAGTTTAGGTTGATAGGCTGGGCTTGAGGGATTGAAGAATAGCAGGAATAATAAAGAAGTCGAGGAAAGAGTACCCTAATGCACATCCATGACAGTTATCCTGAGAGCTGGAGCCTTTCCTTTCCTCTTCCTCTCATCCTCTCTGTAAAATGTCAGTTCTCAAAGAGATAAAAAACCTGAGTATGATTCAAAAGGATGCTTGTTTTTTCTAGCACATGAAATTATCTTGGAAGAGGAATCAAGCTCAGACATGCTTACAGCTCTAGGAAATAACATCATTTGCATCACAGAAGTTTCACTCAGATTATCAAGACCCCCAATTCCTCCCAGTTTCCTTTTCTCAAAAGCACAGTTTGATACAGAAGAGTCAAAATGAATGTCTGGAAAAAACTCAGTCATTCTATAAGGATTATTTTTTGTCAACTTAACAGAAACTAAGACATACCTGGAGAAGGGACTTTAAGCTGAGGCATTGCCTTCATCAGATTGGCTTGTAAGCAAATTTGTTGGACATTTTCTTTACTGCTAATTGATGCAGGAGTGCTCAGTCTACTGTATGTGGTACTGACCTCAGACAGGTAGGCCTTAGTTTCATAAGAAAGGCAGCTGATCAAAAAGCAGGATCTAACTAGTAAGCAGCTATCATCCATTGTCCCTGCCTCTGTTTCCTCTTGACATCTTGCCTTGACTTACCTCAATGATGGATTGTGATCCAGACTTGTAAACCAAATAAACCCCCTTGTCCCAAACTTGCTTTTGATTATGGTGTTTATCACAATAACAAAAAAGCAAAGTAGGACACATCCTTTCTATTTATGTAGTTGATGTGGTCTAGAAACAAGAAAAATAAATATCCTTAGATGCCCCCATCAATGATATTTCTCCACTCTCTGACCCAGGGTAAAGACTTTGATAAATGAGCCACTATTCAAAGAAGCAGAGAATTCATTGAGCTATTGTTCCAAGCCTGAGGCACTGAGACACCTTTACTTGTTCCAAAATCACCAATAGCTTTAAGTAGGTCATGGAAGAAATTCATAACCCTAACACAAACCATAAATAATTATAATTCATGTGTGAACACATCAGCATCCCATTTTATCATTTCTTCCACTTTCATGTCACCTATTCCCTTGAAAGCCCTTTCTAAACATTAATCAGAGAGAACTCTGTTTGCAGTAAATGGCAGTGAATGCAGAGACTCATGGTGACTCTAGATGTTAAGAAAAGGTGTTGCCCTAGATAGTTTTTTGTCAACTTGACACAAACTAAAGTCATTTGAGAGAAGGGAACCTCAATTAAGAAATGCCTGTAAGGCACTTACTAATTAATTATTGATACAGGTAGATACATGGCCTATGTATCAGCTCCTGCCTCCAGTTTCCTGCCGTGCTTGAGTTCCTGTACTGACTTTCTTCAATTATGAACAGTGAAATGAAAATATAAGCATAATAAATCCTTTCCTCCCCAACTGTCATTTTGGTCATGATTTTCATTGCAGCTATAGAAACTCTAACTAAACAGGAGTCCTATACATAGAGGGTAAATTTATAAAAGGCTTACAAAGGCCAGCCTGACCCCTCCCTAGGTGAGTGTATGCTGTGCTCCTGCCCTACTCCTGCCCAAAGTCCCATTCACCCTGGATCTCTCTGGGTCTGTGCCTGCTTAGAGTGGACCTGCCCAGCCAGGGAGGAGCTTCCTGAGTCTGGAAACACCTCACTCTTCCTTCCCCCTCCACTGGCCTGACCCCTACCAAGTAAGGAGACTATCAGGAGAGGCAAGACCATCCAGAGTTGCAGACATTGAAGTCTTGGCCCATACACACCACTGGGTGACAAGAGGAGATAGAGTGACCCCAGCTGCACCCACTGGAAGAAGAGATGGGAAGAAGACAGAATAAGAACACACTCAACATCAGAAAGACCAATATGACACCACCAGAATCTAGGGACTCCACACCAGCAAGATCTGAAAAAAGCCCAACACAGAGGATGAAGAAGAGATGGACTTCAAAAATTATCTTAGGAAGATGATAGAGACTTTTAAAGAGGAAACAAGAAAATCCCTTAAAGAAATAGAAGAAAGAACAAACAAAAAATTAAGAAATAAACAACTCTCTTAAAGAATCTAAAGAAAGCCAAGAAAAAACAACCAAACAAGTGAAGGAAGCACTCGAAACAGTTCGAGGCATGAAAGCTGAAACAGACAAAATAAAGAAAACACAGAATGAGGGGATGCTGGAAATAGAAAGGCTGAATAAAAGATCAGGAACTAAAGATGTGAGTATAACCAGTAGAATTCAAGACATGGAAGAGAGAGTCTCAGTTGTTGAAGACTCGCTAGAGGATATGTAGTCATCAACCAAAGAAAATCTCACGTCCAACAAATCCCTAATACAAAATATCCAGGAAATATAGGACACCATGAAAAGGCAAAACCTAATAGAAGAATGTGAAGAAATATAGCTCAAAGGTACAGAAAACATATTCAACAAATCATAGACGAAAACTTCCCCAACCTACAGAGCAATATGTCTATGAAAATATAAGAAGCTTACAAAATACCAAACAGACTGGACCACAAAAAGAAGTCCTCTTGACACATAATAATCAAAACACCAAACCTACAGAATAAAGAGAAAATATGTAAAGAAGCAACTGAAAAATGCCAAGTAACATATAAAGGCAAAGGTATCAGAATCACAACCGAATTCTCAATGGAAACTTTGAAAGACAAGGTCCTGGAGAAATATCCTACGAACACTAATGGAGCATGGATGCCAAACCAGACTACTGTGCCCAGCAAAACTTTCAATCATTATAGATGGAGAAAACAAGGTATTGTATGACAAAACCAGACTTAAACAATAAATATCCACAAATCCAGCACTGAAGAAAGTTATGGAAGGAAACCTCCAACCCAATAAAGATAACTACACTCACAGAAAAATAAGCAATAGATAATCCTATTTTACCAATCATGAAAAGAAACAGGAGGGCATAATACACACACAATGACACCATCAACAATGAATCCAAAACAAACAAGAACCAACAATAAATGGATATTAAAATTCCTCAATGTCAATGGTCTTAACCTCGATACAGGCTAACAGAATGGATACTGTTAGACCCCTGAAAACTCAAGTATCCGGGGTCCCAGGCCACGTTCTCGGTCACTCCAATCACCAGGCAGATTCGAGAGCTTGCTGCAAACTGCACGAGGCTTTATTGTAATTTAACGAGCTAACCCCATGTTAGCTCGGGTCTTTCACCCACCTGCCATGGCGGATGGCTAGCAAAAGACGGCTCCTAGGGCCTCCCAAGAGATCTTATAGGACAGCGTAAGGGGAGTGTCTAGGGGTACGCACAGGCTCACGATTGGTGTGCCTCCAGGCTTGGAGGGCTTGCCCTGTGTTGATTGGTCAACTGGTTGTTATGGCCCATAGGCCCTCCCAGGGTGGTTGCTATGCTCTCTACGTCATTGCTGTGCACTTGTCCATAAAGCACACCCAGGGTCGTAAAGCATAGCGCCACCAGCTAACTTCTGATTGGTTCCTTGTCACGAGGCAGGCATCTGACATTCTAGTGACTAACTTCTGATGGATTCCTTGTCACGAGACAGGCATCTGACCTCTAAGTGACCAAGGCAGGTTTGTGGCAAGCACGTGTTCGGCTGTTATGGCTGCTGAAAGGGGAGCAGGTCCCTTCAGATACAAAGACAGAATCCATCCTTCTGCTGTATACACCTACTTTCACTATTTGCAGATGATATGATAGTCTACATAAGTGACCTGAGAAACTCTACCAGGGAACTTCTACAGCTGATAAACACCTTTAGCAAAGTAGCAGGATACAAAATTAACTAAAAATATCAGTAGCCCTACTATATACAGATGATAAATTCAATGAGAAAGAAATCAGAGAAACATCACCCTTCACAATATCCACAAGCAACATAAAATATCTTTGGGTAACACTAACCAAAAAAGTGAAAGACCTATACAGTAAGAATTTTGAGTCTTTAAAGAAAGAAATTAAAGAAGATACCAGAAAATGTAAAGATCTCCATGCTCATGGATAGCTAGAATCAACAGAGTAAAAATGGCAATCTTTGGAAAAGTAATCTGCAGATTCAATTCAATCCCCATCAAAATCCCAACACAGTTCTTCACAGGCCTTGAAAGAACAATACTCAACTTTATATGGAAAAACAAAAAACCTAGGTTAGCCAAAACAACTCTCTACATAAAGGATCTTCTGGAGGCATCACCATCCCTGACTTCAAGCTCTATTATAGAGCTATGGTTCTGAAAACAGTTTTGTATTGGCACAAAAATAGACAGATAAACCAATGTGTGGTGACCTGGGATGTCTCAGCCTTAACCCATGAGGTTCTGCCTGAGTGGGGGGGTGTGGGCCTGGAAACTCCTAGCAACCCGGCGGCAATAAAGACCAAACACAGGCATCTTGTCATCTTTAGAGAGCTCTCAGTTCCATGTTGTAAAACTAGAGTCTTTCCTTTATTTGTCATATTTTCAGCTGTTTCTTGACCATCCTGCCATGACCACAAGAAGATGACTTCTGTCCTTGTTCTCCTCTCCTCCCTGGTCTCTTGCCCCTTACTCTACTGTCCTCCCTTGTTACTCACACCTAACCCCTCTGCCCAGGTGCAGGCCTATTCAGATGCTTAGGTGCATAGAGATGCAATTAAGGAGGCTTATTACCCTGAGGCCATGGTAAACAGTAGCCCTACTGGCATTAACAATACAATAGCATGCTGGAACTTTCCCGGTGCTCCTGTTTACTGAAGCTGGAGGCTGGGCCTCAAAATATTTCATAATGGAAAAATTTGGTCCCTGACACCAATGGAATTGAATTGAAAACCCTGATATTAAGCCACACACATACAAACACCTTATTTTTGACAAAGATGCTATCTATACAATGGAAAAAAGATATCATTTTCAGCAAATGGTGCTGGCACAACCCTATCTATCACATAAGCTTTCTGCTCCCCAGGGAGGGTGAGGCCTTCCATAGGGGGTCATCAGCTGTATCGTGCCCTTTGAGATAGGGCTTAGGTCTATGTTTGCTCAGGGAGTATCTCTCTGCTTAGAATGGGCTTCTAAAGGCCACACCTATGTTAGGGATAAGTACTGATCAACTACAGGAGGCCCCATAGTTTTCCCCAGGTCTCCTCACTAAAATCCACCTTCCTGGGGTCAAGATCAGTCCCTTGCTGGTTTCCCAGCTATCAGTCTGGGGACCAAGAGCTCCCCGATGTTCAGGTCTGTTTCTGTGGGTTTTGCCAGTCTGGTCTGGACCCCTTTGCTCTTCACTCGTCCTTCTCTGCATCTGGATTCCAGTTCAGTTCAGTGATTAGTTTTGGGTATCTGCTTCTATTTCCACCAGCTGCTGGATGAAGGCTATAGGATGACATATAAGTCAGTCATCAATCTCATTATCAGGGGAGGGCATTTAAGGTAGCCTCTCCTCTGTTGCTTAGATTATTAGTTGGTGTCTTCTTTGTAGATCTCCAGACATTTCCCTAGTGCCAGATTTTTCTTTAAACATAAAATGTCTCCCTCTATTATGGTATCTCCTTTCTTGTTTTCCCCTGTTCTTCCCCCAACTCAAACTTTCTGCTCCCTCATGTCCTCTGCACACCCCTCCACTTCTTCCCTTCTCATTGTCCTAGTTGCCACCACCCCCCCCTGCCGCCCTGTTCCCAATTTGCTCAGGAGATCTTGTTCCTTTCCCCTTCTCCAAGGGACCATGTATGTCTCTCTTAGGGTCCTCCTTGTTTACTAGCTTCTCTGGCAGTGTGGATTGTAGGCTGGAAATCCTTTACTCTATGTCTAAAATTCACATAAGAGTGAGTACATACCATGTTTGTCTTTTTTGTGATTGGGTTACCTCGCTCAGAATGGTTTCTTTTTTTTGTGTGATTTTTTTTTATTTTTTTATTTGAATTAGAAACAGGATTGTTTTATATGTCAATCCCAGTTCTATTCTCCCTCCCGTCCTCCCCACCAACTCCTCAAACTAAACCTCTACCTATCACATATGCTTTCTGCTTTCCCTCGATGTGAGGCCTTCCATAGGGTGTCATCAGAGTCTATCGTATCCTCTGGGATAGGGCCTAGGGCAACACCCATGTGTCTTGGCTCAAGGAGTATTCCTCTATGTGGAATGGGTTCCCAAAGTCCACACCTATGCTAGGTATAAATACTGAACTTCTACAGGAGCTCCTGTAGATTTCTGAGGTTTCCTCACAGAAACCCATGTTCCTGGGGTCTGGATCAGTGCCCTGCTGGTATCCCAGCTATCAGTCTGGGGAGCAAGAATTCCCCAATGTTTAGGTCAGCTGTTTCTGTAGGTTTCATCAGCCTGGTCTGGACCCCTTTGCCCATCACTCATCTTTGTCTGCATCAGGATTCCAGCTCAGTTCAGTGATTATTTTTGGGTGTCTGGTTCTACTTCCACCAGCTGCTGGCTGCAGGCCAATTAATGTTTCCAAATGGTTTCCCATATGTCAGGGATAGATAGGAGTGAGAATTAATCAGAAGCAATAGCTAAGATCAAAGGGAATAATGACTAGAGGAGGAATGTGTTGGGGGTGGGGAGGAGTTAGGGGAAGAGAATGAGAGGACAGGTGGAGGGGAAACTGTGGTCTAATATAGAATATATGAATAAATACATTAAATTGAAGCAAAGTTTTTTTTGCAAGCTCTAAATTTTTTTTGTAATTTTTTATTAGCTCAAATTAAGAACAAGCATGTTTCACATGTCTGTCCCTGCTCCCTCTCCTTTCCCCCCTATCCCATACTCCCAACCTACCCCTCACCCCACCCACCCTCCATTCCTCAGGCAGGGTAGGGCCCTCAGCAGGGGCTCCCCACAGTCCACCACATCATCCTGGGCCGGGCCTAGGCCCTCCCCCATGTGTCCAGGCAGAAAGTACCTGCCTTCACGTGGGATGGGCTCTCAAAGTCCCTTCTTACAGCAGGGAAAAATACTAATCCACTAACAGGGTCCCCTAGAATACAGACGCCCCCTAATTGACATCCATGTTCAGGAGTCTACATCAGTCCTGTCCTGGCCTCCCAGACAGCCATCAGGGGTCCATGTGCTCCCCCTTGTTTAGGCCAGCTGTTTCTTTGGGTTTCACCAGCCTGGTACCAAACCCTTTGAACTTCATTCCTCCCTCTCTGTAACTAAGTTCCAGAGTTCAGTTCATTGTATATCTGTGGGTGTCTGCCTCTGCTTCCCTCAGCCACTGGATGAGGGCTCTAAGATGGCATTAAAAGTAGTCATCAGTCTCATTATAGGGGAAGGGCATTTAGGTTATCCTCTTCACCATTGCCTAGATTGTCAGTTCATGTCATCTTTGTAGGTCTCTGGAAATCTCCTTAGTGCCAGATCTCCCCTCGGACAGATAATGGCTCCCTCTAATATGGTATCTCTCATCCTGCTCTCTTCTATTCTTCCCCCAACTCAATATTTCTGCTCATCTATTTCCTCCTCTCCTCTCCTCTTCTCCTCCTCTCATTCTGGCAGCTCCCTCTCCCCTACCCTCATGCTCCCAATTAGCTCAGGATTTCCTGCCCCTTCCCATTCCTGGTCCATGCATTTTTCCCTTAGAGTCCTTCATGTTTCCTAGTTTCTTTGGTGAAGAGGATTGTAGGCTGCTAATCCTAAAATTCATATATGAGTGAGCACATACCATGTTTGTCTTTTTGTGTCTGGGTTACCTCACTCAGGATGGTTTTTTTTTTTAGTTCCATCCATTTGCCTCTGAATTTCAAGATTCCTTTGAAGCAAAGTTTTAACAGAATTATGTATTATAAAAAGCAATAAATCTATTTCATATAAAAATATAGAATTTTAATAGAATTAATTTCTTTATAGTTTTATTCAGTGATAAAGGAAAAGGTAAATGTTAGAACCATGTATGTGCATTTTTGCTGGTTTATGTGATTCAAGATGTTAGCACACAGCCAAGGCTAAACTCAAATTTACCTTCCCTAGTGCTGTGATTAGCAGCATGAGCCACCGTGGCCAGCTTTTTGCATGCTTTATTAGTGCATATTATCTATATCATGTAATAGCAGTGAACTAAATATACATGCAATCCTAATTAGAACACCAATGGTCCCTACAAACCAGGGAGGAAAACCATGCTAATTTCATTTGAAATCACAAAAGAAAAATGTAGAAGTATCTGAAATATCAGATGTCAAACTACGTTACAGAGGCACAGTAGCAAAAACAGTATTGGTCATACTGGCCTAAAGACAGACATTAAATCAACAGATAGGATGACAGATATGAATGAATACACCCATCAGCTACAATAGTCTGTTTCTTGACAATTGTCCCATCAGAGTACTTTGGGAAACTGGAGTCTTCAAATGGCACTGAGAAAACTCAATGTCCACATACTTCTCATTGTAAACAATGTCAAGTACACCTTTCAGTTTGCTTCATTAGTTTCCGCGAGTTATGTTTCTGACATAGAAATATCAAAATGTTCCATGTCTATTATCTCCTTGTCTTTAAGACAACATTCTGTCACACTGAGTCCTAGACTCCACTGGCATGGATTCTATGGAAGAGCAGAAGAATGGCTAGGATTCCACCAAGCACACATCTAGATGGGGCCATGATTTCTCTAGACAGGCAGCTAGGTAATCTCTCCATTATTGATCATGCCCTGACAGATTTCTATAAAAATAGCCACCTGGAAGAAAGTCTCTGCCAGGCCCATCCGAGCCTCCATTCTGAGGTTTTCATTGTATTGTAGTCCTGTGCCCAGTGGTTCTTTTTTTAGATATCTGTTTGTGGGTTCCCAGACTCATATCCCCACTACCCCTTGAAGAACTGCAGTGATGCTTACATTGTCTCCAGAAACCACAGCATTTAAGTTTGTAGTGGCCACTTCACTGCTTTTCCATTTCCTTCTTGCAAAGAACATTCATTTTTAAGCATTTCTCCCAATTCATTCTGAAATTTTAGAATTAGACTCTTGAGTATATTTACATTTAAATGGATCTGGGCCTTTTGGTATATGGAAAAGCTTTTGAGATTTTCAGTGAACTTCTAAATGGTTCTTGAGTTGAAGCTTCTCCTAAAGGTAGGTCTGTTCTAAATGGAAACAATCTTGATTACTTAGGAACTTCCTAGCCATCAATTCAGTTGTTCTCAAGTCCTTACTTTCAATCTAAAGCTTTCACTTTGTACATCCACCTCAGCCCCACCAGGTTTGTCAAGCTCATCAGACTGCCCCTTCCACATTATCTTGAGCTTCATCCCCCGATCATCCCTCTTCTATTCTTTTTGTTTCCAACTTTTTAAAATTTGAATTAGAAACAGGATTGTTTTACATGACAATCCCAGTTTGCTTCTCCCTCCTGTTCTTCCCTTACTAACCCCCCCAACTAAAATCCTACCTATCACATATCCTTTCTGCTCTCCCTGGATGGTGAGGCTTTCCATAGGGTGTCATCAGAGTCTATTGTATCCTTTGGGACAGGGCCTAGGCCCACCCCTGTGTGTCTTGGCTCAGGGAGTATTCCTCTATATAGAATGGGCTCCCAAAGTCCACACATATGCTAGGGATAAGTACTGAACTGCTACAGGAGGTCCCATAGATTTCCGAGGTTTCCTCACAGAAACCCATGTTCCTAGGGTCTGGATCACTCCCATGCTGGTATTCCAGCTATCAGTCTTGGGAACAAGAGTTCAGATCAGCTGTTTCTGTGGGTTTCACCAGCCTGGTCTAGACCCCTTTGCTCTCCACTCATCCTTCTCTGCATCTGGGTTCCAGTTCAGTTCAATGATTAGTTTTGGGTATCTGCTTCTACTCCCACCAGCTGCTGGATGAAGGCTATAGGATGGTATATAAGTTAGTCATCAATCTCATTATCAGGGGAGGGCATTTAAGGTAGCCTCTCCTCTGTTGCTTAGATTGTTAGCTGGTTTCATCTTTGTAGAACTCCAGACATTTCCCTAGTGCCTGATTTCTCTGTAAACCAAAAATGTCTCCCTCTATTATGGTACCTCCATTCTTGTTATCATCTATTCTTCCCCTGACTCAACCTTTCTGCTCCCTCATGTCTTCTGCATCCCTCCTCATCTCCCCTTCTCATTCTCCTAGTTCCCTCCCCCCTCTTCCTGTGCTCCAAAATTTCTCAGGAGATCTTGTTCCTTTCCCCTTCTCCAAGGGACCATGTATGTCTCTCTTAGGGTCCTCCTTGTTTACTAGCTTCTCTGCAGTGTGGATTGTAGGCTGGTAATACTTTATGTCTAAGATCCACATAGGAGTGAGTACATATCATGTTTGTCTTTTTGTGATTGGGTTACCTTGCTCCGAATGGTTTCTTCTAGTTCCATCCATTTTCCTGCAAATTTCAAGATTCCATTGTGTGTGTGTTTTTTTCCCACTGAATAGTACTCCATTGTGTAAATACACCACATTTTCTCTATCCATTCTTCAGTAGAGGGGAATCTAGGCTGCTTCCAGGTTCTAGCTATTATAAAGAATGCTGCTATGAACATAGTTGAACAGAAGTCCTTGTTGTATGAATGTGCTTCTTTTGGGTAAATGCCAAAGAGTGGAATTGCTGAATCGGTAGTAGACTGATGCCCATTTTCTTGAGGAGTCGCCATACTGATTTCCAAAGTGGTCTTACAAGTTGGCACTCCCACCAGCAGTGGAGAAGTGTTCCCCTTTTTCCACATCCTCTCCAGCATGAACTGTCATTGGTGTTTTTGATTTTGGCCATTCTGACAGGCGTAAGATGGGCTGGAGAGATGGCTCATCTGTTAAAGGCTAGGCTCACAACCTCTTCTATTCTCTATGTTGGTGATTATTTGTTTCTAATTTGTACTCCTCCCCACCTCTGTTCCTATAATAACCTATGAAGGAATGGTGTAATGTTTCAATACAGGTCATCACCATCTCCAACACCTATTATAGCTTTGTGATGAATTAGTCAAACTCATCTCTTCTTAGTTTGAAATACATGGTACATTGTTGCTGGCTGCAGTCATACTTTGGACAGGAAAACAGAAAAATGTGTAGGATTTGTCTTCAGTTTTTTAATTTTAGTTTTTGAGACAGGATATAGTCTCATATAGACTAGACTGGCTTTAGACACATTATGTAGCAATGTGTACCTACTATTCCTTGAACTCCTGGTCTTCCTGCCTCAGTCTCTCAAGATCTGGAAAAGTAGGTACACATTGCATTGTCATAATTCTGACCTCAAGGTAGTCCTCTTTTAACTAGGACTAGCTTTGTAACTAGTAACCCCATGCCATGCCCCATGTGCTCTTAACTCTGTATTTTTTCCTTTGTACTATGATTTTGGAAAAATTATATTACCAGTTCTCAGGACTACCTTGATTGGAGTTTCCCATGAATCTTCACATTAACAATCATATACTTCTGTTAAGATGAAGCCTGTGGTTTGTTTTATATGGGTTCTGTGCAAATAATATGCCTGATTATGAAGCTCCTATTCTCAGAACAAAATCAATCATTATGCTTCACTAGCTATGGAAATTAGGGTGAGTGACTTTCTGTTTCTGTGTCCTAGAATTCTCATTTGAGTTGGAGATTTAATATGAAAGTTTGTATGGGAAGAACACTGAGAGGATTAAGTGACAAAATGCAAAAGCTGAGGACAATACCTGGCAAACATCAACAGCTCTAAGAAAGGTAACTATTTCCACTAACAAATATTTTCCTTTCTGCTCCATGCTAATCTCTATTATTTAAAAAAAGAAAAAAAAGTAAAAATAGAAGTGCCTGTGTGCATGTGTGCTCTCTTCTTTCCCTACACACTATGTTATAATCTTTGGCAGGCAACCTATGCTCAGAAGGTCCAAAGATATACAAAATATATTAGCAGGTCCTAATATTTAATACACTTAAAATAATTTAATTGAGCTCAGAAAAGAAGTAAGTTTGTCCTGTTAATGGCCCCTGTTTTTAGTTATAAATAAAACAGCTATTGACTGAGAAAGCAAGTTTGACTTCCAAATGAAAATTCCTTTCATGTCCTTCCCAATCTATACTTTCTAGGAAATAAAACTGAACCAGCTTCCTCATAAATGACATGTTTGTCTCTTTACTTTTGCCTGCTTTATGTTTCAGTGCAGACCACAATAGGTGTATGTTATAGACAGATGACATTTATTTTCTCTAATTTAAGTGGGAGAACAGCGAAATGCTGGTATTTGATTGAGCATATGAGGCTGTGCCAAGCTAAGACTTTGGATCTTGAACTCAGACCTGCCAGGACTCCATATCTCAGACTGATGGATGGTTTTGCTGGCATCATCTTTTCATTATATTTGCTCTTTTGTTGTGTGTGCCAAACTACTACTAAATCATAGATACTAAACGTTGAATAAAGTAGAATATCATGAATTAAACATCAGTCCTTTCATAATTTTATTCAGTTATTTTATCCCATGCTACACTTTCCATTATTCATCTGATTTTCCAAATCTCTCTATATATCTTCTCTTTGACCCCTATTTAGAATCTTCACATTTTATAAGAGGCAGCCTTTGCCTGAGTGGTTTGTGAAGTCACTGTTGACAGACTTCAGTGTGCCTCCAGATTGGTTTTTGCCCTGTTCTGTGGCTTCAGGACCATTTTTTTTTAACTTACCAAACAACAAAATATACTACCCCTTTAACTTTATCTCTAATTAATTTATTCCCATAGAATTTAGCCTTCTGTATTCTAAAAGTGGAGACCCTTTGCTACTTTAAACATCTATAACAATTTACCATGTTTCCCATCCAAAATTGTTTTTAGGATTAATGAAATAATCTGCATGAAGTATCACAGAAAAAAAACCTCACTTTTTGGTTCACTCTTTATTTTTATTCCTCTCCCATCTTGTTTTTAACTTTCATCTTTCTATCTGTTCCTGTTTGGGGGCAGGAAATATTGCTCAGTGCTTAAGCAGGTTTGTTGCTTTTGAGGATCTGAGTTCAGTTCTGAGCACCCACGTAAGGCAGCTGACAACTGCTTGTTACTGGAACTTCAGGAGATCCAACACTCTTTTCTGAACTCTGCAGATACTGAAACACATCTATTCGCACACACTTAAATAATAAAAATAACTTCCTGGAGATGAGGGTGCAAGCCTTTAATCCTAGCACTTGGGATAAAGAGGCAGGTGGATCTCTGAGATCTAAGCCAGCCTCATCTACACAGCAAGTTCCATGACAGCCAAGGCTACACAGAGAAGCCCTGTCTTGAAACAAAAATAAATTAAAAGAAAACTAAAAAAAAACAACAAGCAAACAAAAAACCCTCAACTGCATTTTGATTCTCTCACAATTTTTCAAAGTTCAGTTTAATGCATTAATAAATATTTTATAAACTTATTCCACAAATGTGCAACTACCACAGGTCAGAATTTAGGATGTTTGTGTACTTTTAATAGCCCAATAAATAAAATTCCCATCCTGCCTTACTTGGAAACTAATCTAACCCAAAGACAGATACATTTTTAAAAATCATATTCCAACTCACCACTCAGGTATGTTCTTCTCTTGGAGACAGGAATAAACATGATATTTGAGTGGACCACCATGCTGTTAGTGAAAGATTCATTTCTTGAAGCAGAATGACACTAGTATTGATTTTAAAAACAGTAGTGAATAACAAAGCTGTGGTCATCATTCTCATGAAGTACTTTCTCAGATAATGATACAGAACTTGAGTAGTAATTACAAAGTGGGTAAGTGTGCATGGAAGGCAAAATTGTAGTCTAGACAGCATATATTATATATATATATATAATATATATATAATATATATATATATATATGAATTCCCTCTGGAAATCACAAGAAGCTTTTCCTAAAGCAGAAAAGTGAGAAGAAATCAAGAGAGAGAGAAAGTTGAACTACTATGGTTTAAAGGTAATATATTTAATTATCATGTTGAGAAATGGCACACTTAAAATGATAGATCATGCTTGTCACCCTGATGGGACCTGAAGACACACTATTGGGGATGTCTGGAAGGACTTTTCCCCAGTGGTTTAACTGACATGGAAAGAGTCACTCTAAATGTGGACTGGGGTTCCATGCAAAGAACAAGGGTAAAGCAAGTTCAACAGCAGCATTCATCTCTTTCAGCTTTCCGAGTTCAGAGAGTGTGACCAGGTCCCTCACATTCCTGTTGTCACCATGCCTTACCCATCAAGGTGGGCTATACCCTCAAAATATGAGCCAAACTTAACTGTGCTTTCAGGTTTTCTTGACAGATATTTTGTCATAGTAAATAACAAAATTATCTAATGTGCTTACACTGCTCCACACATTGTTATACAGAAAGGTAATGGAGACCAGATGTGAATGTTGACCTAAATTAAGGTATAATATAAGAGTATTCACACAAAGACTACTAGGCAACTGTGAACCTACAAAATTCTTTAAATGTGGTCAGGGTAAAATCCACTGTGTAATGGGGGAAAAACAAGGAAGCAACTATTAGCTTTACTTATATGGCAGGTACATAATGGAGAAAATTATTTATTTGTATATTTATGGAAAAATAAATGTAGAGATAAAAAGAATGACTCCCAGAAAAAAAGTAGCATGTTTGAAAGCCTAAATAGTCCAATTGTAAAAGTAAATTTGAATGAAATATTAAGCTGTTAATATGATAAAAGAAAAAAGGGTTTGTGGCTGAGGAAAGAGATTGGAGAGGGTGATGGTGGTAATGTGAAATCAGTATCCAACATGCAATTGGATCCTGGTATATATTTGACCCATGTAATGTGGATTTTGGTAGTTTATTTTATGTTTTAATTTGAAACACAAAAGGTGGCTAGATAGCAGGTTAAAATTATTTCTAGGGCATCAAGTGTAGGTGCTCCTGGGATAGATTAACACTTGGGTTGGTAGAGGAGTCCAATCTGTTGAGACTCTGAATAGACTAAAAATCAGAAGCCATTTGACTGCAGGAGCAAGACATGGAATTTCAGGTTTCAACACTTGTGGATCTCATGCTTTCAGACGTACAGTGAAATTTAGACCCTGTGCTCTTGGGATCTCATGCCTCTAAGCTGTGTCACCAACCTTTTGAGCCTCTAGCTGTCAGATTTCAGAGAGATGTCTCAGTCTTCATAATCATTATATAAGTCATATGTCTAATAAAGCCCTTAAAATTGATAGAATATTTACAGTCGATGAACATATATATATATATATAATATATATATATATATATATATATATATTCACATATACATTCAAACATAAATATAACTGATTTAGTTTTCCTGAAGGAACATTATGTACATGAAAAGCTAAAAAATTAGGATTTCATCCTTTATATTGGGGAAATGGAGTCATCAATGTAGTAGTCTTCTATTTAAGAATTCAGTAACTCACTTCCTGAATATATTACCAGTAGCACAGACACTGATATTGGCGATCAATAAATGGGACCTCCTGAAACTGAGAAGCTTTTGAAAGGCAAAGGACACAGTCAACAAGACAAAACAGCAGCCCACGGAATGGGAAAAGATATTCACCAACCCCACATCTGACAGAGGGCTGATTTCCAAAATATACAAAGAACTCAAGAAGCTAGTCACCAAAACAACAAATAATCCAATTAAAAAGTGGGATACATAACTAAATAGAGAATTATCAATAGAGGAATCTAAAATGGTTGAAAGACACTTAAGAAAGTGCTCAATATCCTCAGCCATCAGGGAAATGAAAACCAAATCAACTCTGAGAAACCATCTTGTTCCTGTCAGAATGGCTAAAATCAAAAACACCAATGACAGTTTATGTTGGACAGAATATGGAGAAAGGGAACACTTCTCCATTCCTGGTGAGAGTGCCAATTTGTACAGCCACTTTGGAAATCAGAATGCTGGTTCCTCAGTCTACTCAAGTTCCAGAAATTCTAACAAAGGATGCACATTCAAGCAACAAGGACATCTGTTCAACTATGTCCATAGCAGCATTATTTTTAATAGTCAGAAACTGGAATCAACCTAGATGCCCCTCAACTGAAGAATGAATAAAGAAAGTGTGGTACATTCACACAATGGAGTACTTCTCAGCAGAAAAAACAACAACAACAACAAAACAATGGAAACTTGAAATTTGCAGGCAAATGGATGGAACTAGAAGAAACCATCTTGAGTGAGACAACCCATTCACAAAAAGGCAAACATGATATGATATGCACTCACTCATATATGGATATTAGACATAGAGCAAATGATTACCAGCCTACAATCCACTCCTCCAGAGAAGCTAGGAAACAAGGAGGACCCTAAAGAGAGACCTATATGGTCCCCTGGAGAAGAGTAAAACATAAGATCTCCTGAGCAAATTGGGAGCATGGGGGAGGGGAGAGGGAGTTAGGTGAAAGAGAAGGGAAGAGGATGTGGGAGGAGGACATGAGGGAGCAGGAAGATTGAGTCAGGGATTAGAGGAGAGCAAAAAAGGAGATACCTTAATAGAAAGCCATGAAAGGTTTAAAGAGAAATCTGGCATTAGGGATGACCCCAACTAAAAATCTAAGCAATATTGGAATGGCTGCCTTAAATGTCCTTCCCCTATAATGAGATTGATGACTACTTTATATTCCATTCTAGAGCCTTCATCCAGTAGCTGATGGAAGCAGAAGAAGACATTCATAGCTAATCACTAAGCCTAACTCCTGGAATCCAGTTGCAGAGAGGGAGGAGTGATGAGCAAAAGGATCAAGACCAGGCTGGGGAAACCCACAACAAAAGCTGAACTGAACACGTGGAAGCTCATGGACTCCAGACTGACAGCTGGGAAACCAGCTTCAGACTGAACCATACCCTGTGAACATGGATGTCAGTTAGGGAGCCTGTGCAATCTATGGGGCCTCTGGGAGTGAATCAGTATTTATCCCTACTGTATAAATGGACTTTGGGAGCCGACTCCACATTGAGAGATACTCTCTCAGCCTATATATATGGGGGAGGATAGGCCCTGCCCCAAATAATGTGATGGACTTTAATGATCCCCCATGAAATGCCTTACTCTCCTTAAGGAACAGAAATGGGATGGGATGGGGGATTGGTGGGGGGCATGGGAGAATGGGAGGGAGAAGGAACTGGGATTGATTTGTAAAATAAGATTGTTTCTAATTTAATTTTAAAAATTAATAATAAAAAGAATTCAGAATATCACATTGTAAGTAAAATTATTAAAACATTTTCATTTATAGTTAGGGAATCTCCCCAAATTCACAGTATTAAGAGAAGATGCATTTGCAGCAATGTCAGTGGAAAATAAAAGCTCACTAGTACTCAGCATATGGTCATAGATGAGTGGTAATTTTGATACAGACTAAGGAATAGGAAACTGGTTGCTTTCCCATATTAATCTCCATGTAGTACACAGCATGTACTACACTGGTGTATAGACAACCAGTACTCTTTGAAGAGGAAAAGGAAGGAAAAAGAAATTTAAAATTACAAGCTGTAGTAAAATACATATACAATAATAAATAAAGGGGGAATTACATTTTCCTTATGGATGCAGAGTTCAGTTAACTCTCTAAAACCAATGAAGCATCACACAAGGGATGGGTTATGTATATAGTTTCCTTGTTCTTTCTCAGCTATTGAAGATATAAGCTTTGGGATAGAATGAGGAATATAAGAATGAAAATCCCCAAGACTGTCACTTGAGCCTTGGGGTGTTTGCTATGTTAAGACATATTGTATCTTCATTTCAGAAAAACAAAATCTTAAGCCTCCAAAAAAATATTCATTTCCCCTCAATATCTGATAGAGATGGACTGAAAAATTTACCAAGACTTGAACAGTTTTCGATTTCAAATTGAGTCACATACATAAAACCAGTTCCTTTCCTAGGCAGACCATCCTCTGCTTTACCTTTCTTTCCTTCCTTCCTTCCTTCCTTCTTTCTTTCTTTCTTTCTTTCTTTCTTTCTTTCTTTCTTTCTTTCTTTCTTTCTTTATGTTTTCTTTCCTTCTTTCTTTCCTTTCATTATTTATTTCTTTTTTGGTTCATTTTTTATTAATCTAAAATTTATGGAATATTACACATGCTCTATATTAAAATACAACCTTATTTGTCTTTTGTATCATAAAAGTAACTTCAGTTTCACAACACTACCATTAAAGCACATTAGAAACTTATATTCTATCATTTAGTTTACATATAAAAAATAAATATGAGGTCTTCTAGGAGTAGCTAATTCTCGAGAACTGGGTCCTGCTACTAGCTTCCCAGTTTGCTATTAACATGATCTTTGATAACCTACTTCAGCTTTCAGATTTCCATTTCTTTGTATCACACATATGAATGTGCCTAATTATTTTTGATTTTTAAATCATTTTTATTTGAATTAGAAACAAGATTGTTTTACATGACAATCCCAGTTCCCTTCTCCCTCCCGTCCTCCCTTACCACCCTCCAACTAAAACCCTACCTATCACGTATCTTTTCTTCTATTCTTCCCCTGACTCAAACTTTCTGCCCCCTCGTGACCTCTGCATCCTTCCTCTTCTTCCCTTCTCATTCTCATAGCTCTCCCCCTCTTCCCATGCTCTCAATTTGCTCAGGGGATCTTGACCATTTCCCCTTCTCCAGTGGACGATATATGTCTCTCTTAGGGTCTTCCTTGTTTACTAGCATCTCTGGGAATGTGCCTAATTATAATTTGCATGTATTTGTGATATAAATATAAATGTCACATGTCCCTAGACCATGGCTTGGACTAGAGCCTAAAAGGTTGTATCCATTAATCCCTACTTTGAAGAAGTTCTCAGATATTCATAAAATGTTTTTAAAGGCATACTTGTTAAATTATGTGTATTTTCAAGTGAATGCATGTACCTATGGAGGCTGGAAGATGATGTCAGAGAGGCTGGAGCTGTAGTCACAGGTAGTAGTCTGGGGATTCCTGTGGGTGACAGTAACCCTGACTCTGTCCTCTAAAAGAGCAGCAAGTGCTCTTATCTGTTGACCTATCTTACCCTCACTCATGAAACTTAAAATCCATAATCCAAGATCCCTGTAAAATGTAATGCACAATTTCATGAATTCATGAAATTATCTGTGGGATCATGCAGTGTTTATTTAAGAATCATGAGGAGGATTGTGATTTGGTTAAGTAGTTTAAATAAATCTTGTGGTGGTTAATTCATGTCATGATGATGATACACCTCAGAAAACATGTTGGTTCATAGTTTCAGAAGAATTATCCCATTTTCTCCCATGTATGCACATGGCAAAGAATATCATGGCAGGGAACATTTTGTGGCTTGCTAGTGGAGGATAAGAAACCAGAGATCTGAGAGTAAGTCTCCTTTATTCTAGTTGCAGAACCTTGGCCTGTCTAATGTTTCTGCTCCTTCCTTCAGTATAGTTTTCTTTCTCCTCAGTTATTGTCTCCCATGCCAATCTTTTCTGGAAACACATTTAGAGGAACACTCAGTAGTGTGTTTTTCCAATCTCCCAGGAATCCCCCAAATGCATCACAATGGCCACCATAGATATGCAAACAAGCCACACCTTCCTTGGGTGAAACAATTGAAAAGTAGAAAGGATTTATTAATTTGAAATAAATACATCCACTATTATCTCTCATGGGCATAAATATTTATGAGGGAAATAATCTTCTCATAGACTAATGGCAAGATGGAATAACTGTCTAAAGAAAACCAAACAATGTGGCTTTTTTCAGAGCACTAGGAAGTAGAAATGCTCATACAGAAAGGACCCTGAAAATGACAGCAGCAGCATGTAGAATAGGAATCTTTGATTCTTCCTCCCTCTTTAAATACACCAATTCAGCACCAATCAAGGACAAATTCTTGTGACCATTCAGAATCTAATTGGATAGTTTCTATTATCCACTCACTGAATTTCCCTGTGCTAGAATCTTTTTCCCTGGAACCTTTAACATGCAAGTAGGAAGAAATTTCCCACACACAGTTTCACCCAAGGAAGGTGTGGCTTGTTTGCATAGTTAGTATCTCTGTTTTCAAAAGAATGTCCTTAGGATGCTGACTTCTGCCTCATCAATTCTGAAGGTCTAATGTGTATGGGGCAGTCTAGTTACCGAGAGCAGATTTCAGGGAATAGGTTTGGCTGATGGATATCTTTGACCTTCTTTTGCACTCCATGCATAGTATATGGAAAAAATTCCCAAGGAGTCAAATAGGTTTATGAATCAGAATATAGAATCTAAAATAAATCCAAAACATGTAAAGTGCCCTGGCCTTCCACAGATATACCAAGGACTCACCAAGTGGAAAGGGTGGTTTATTCAACAAAGGAAACTGGGAAAGAAACCTGGATATATATTCACAAAAGAATGATTTCTAAACCCATGTTTTTACAACAGACAAAATTAACTGAAAATATTGAAGCTTTAAATGTAGAAGAACAAAGTGTAAAACTCCTGGAAAAAAGCATAGGGAAAACCATTCCCTTGAACTAACTTGGCAATAAATTCATGACTATCTCACCAAAAACTACAAGGAATAAAAACAAAAACAACAGAGACAAATCAAAAAACCACTCTATTGGTCAATTGATTTTTTACTACTATAATAAAATACAGGAGGCAGGATTGCTTTATAAGAATTTTATTTTGCTCACAGTTTTAGAGACTAAGAGCCCCTGATTAAGAAGCCTTATTATCCTAGAATCTGGTGAGGATCCAATAGCACAATGGTCAAAGTTTGAGCAAGCTTGAAATTGCTCAGGAGTCCCAGAGAAGTATTTAGATTCACTTCCTAAGGCAACTTCTATGTGACTTAGGGACCCTCCACTAAATCCTAGCTCTTAAACTGCCCAACATCTTCACTATCCCTCACCACTTTAGGGATTGAGGAACACTTAGAGTACACAATCATAGCAGTAATCAGTGGGCTGGAGAAAGATGCTTAATAGTTAGGTATCTTATAAAGCGCTAAGCTCTGAAGCACTGGAGCTCCTGTAAATAGGGAATCTAACATGAGACAAACACCACTGAGCTGCCTAACCTGGGAACTAACTTCTTAGGAGGTTAGGAAAGGCAGGAGGATTCAAGTTCAATGTCAACTGAACAACTTAAAAAGAGCTGAAGACTCAAATTGACATTTCTCTAAAATTCCCCATAGAGATAGGAAAATTGTTTTGTCTTCTTCTGTTGTTGACATAGGGTCACCACTAGTGCAGACTGGACATCAATGGGATGTGCAGGTGAGACTGGTATTGAACTCTTGATCCTCCTGCCTCCGCTTCCAAAGTGCTGAGATTACAGAAGTGAGTCATGACACTTGGCTTGAAAAAAAATCCAGATCTTTATAGAATGTAAATCTGAACCACAGTGATTGCCTTAGCTATAATCACAAAAGACAGCAACAATTATCAGGAGAATTTGGAGAACTTGAGACCTTTGAACATTGTTAATGGGGAGTCAACATGGAGAGACTGTAGATGAATACATAAATACTACAAACATAAACACACACACACACACACACACACACACACACACACACACACACACACACACAATGAAGACAATTATGCCACTGATGACACATATGACACATGGATTAACTCTTGAAGATATGATGTATAGCAAATAAAGCAGTCACTGAAAGACAAATACTGCAACATTTATTTACATGGGGAATGAAAATAGCCAAATCAATACAATCAAAAGACACAATGAGGATAGAGAAAAGAAATGAGAGGTTCTCAACTAATATGCAGAGATTGTCAGTTAATCATGATGACTGAGCTTGACCCAACCTGCTGCACAATAGACCTCTTGTTAGATGTTCTTATATTCAGGAGGGAAAAATTACTGTATGAGCAATGAGGTTTGCTGTAGACATTAAATTCAGAATGTCACAAGTGAGCAAACTGAGAATCTCTCTCTCTGTCTCTCTGTCTCTGTGTGTGTGTGTGTGTGTGTGTGTGTGTGTGTGTGTGTGTGTGTGTGTGTGTGTGTGTGTTGGGGTGGTATAGTAGAGACTCCATAGCTGATTCAAAGTCAACAATTCTAACCCCACTCTTAGACATAGGTGCACTGCTTATAAGAAAATAACAAAATGAATGAGGAAGATGGCATTTGGGGGGTGATAGAAAAGAAAGGGGGATAACTCAGCCTTTCTAGGGCAGAAAAAGAGATACAGTGGGATGAAATGAGGGTAGGGGCCTATCTCCTCTCAAGGCTATTCCCAGCTTTTCTCTGGTGTGCCTCACTCATAAACTATAGATTCTTTCTCCTGAGACACCAGGACAGAAGACATTAATATACAGGAGAATTTTATAAGGGGTTTGGAAGCATTGGCAGATACAAAGATATTACATTTCTCCCTATAATTGCACACATTATTCTAACTAGTCTCGCTGCTTAAGAGATACTTTACTGCACCTGAGGCAGGCAATTCTCTCTGTTTGCTTTAAGTATTTTTCATGAAACTTTCATCGTCATCTATGTAAGTATCATTACTCTTCCTCCTTGGTTACCTCAGGGTAGATCTAGGGTTTTCTACAGCAATAATGTAGAATGGCTTAGTCATCTCTGTATCATTCTACTACATTTTGACTAGTCTTCACATTACCCATCAATGTAAGTTCTTACATACAAGATTTTTTTCCTTCAGGAGAGGACTATTGCTGGTGACCCTGTTTGGATACCCTTGGGGGAGAGATGAGAAGACACTGGGAGTCAGTGAGTGGCAGAGTGTGCTGCAGACTTGTTTATTAAGGAAGTTAGGCCTGTGGTTATATTTCTCCTAAGGTCCCATTGGCTCAGATGGCTGACTCTGCTGCATTGTCCTTTTCTCATTGGTGTCTCTAGTCAGGTTCTTTCTTTGTCAGAAGTCTCTGGGTATAGAGACAGGCTTGTCTCAGGGAGGAAGTGCCTGCCACACATGCTCATGCAGGCTGGCCTGGGCACTTGGGCATGGCAACTGTGACTTGGATAGGATTGCTGGCAGTTTTTTCCTACAGAGGACTTTTGCAATTAAGTATAAATTCCATGATTTTGCTTGTTATTGCATTTTATTAGCTTTGGTGCTTGCCTTTCTGTTTATCACATACCCTCTCTCTCTCTCTCTCTCTCTCTCTCTCTCTCTCTCTCTCTCTGTGTGTGTGTGTGTGTGTGTGTGTGTGTGTGTGTTATCAATGTGTGTGAAGGCAATGTGGAAAACAGAAGTCAGCATCAAGTGTCTTCCACAGATACTCTCTGTTTTATTTTATTTGATTTACAGGGTCTCTCACTAAACTTTGACCTTTATGATCAAGTAGGTTGGCTGTCCAGTGAGCCCCAGACATCCTGCTATCTCTGCTCCCCACTCCATCTAGCTTTTACATGATTCCTAGGGATGCTAACTCATTTCCTCATGCCCTCACAATAAGCACTATACTAGATGAGCCTATATGATCCTTTTCATAGTATATAAACATGAATAAATATGTTTTACGGGAAAATGTATTTGTCCCTTGATAATCAATTTTACATTGTATTTATGTTTTTATTACTGTTCTAATCACAAGACTTAGTTTTGCAGCCTGTGACTGAAGCTATGACCTAAATGTTTATCCAGTCATTCCATAAATAGAATTTATAAAAGTCAGAGAACTTTCCTATGAACTGCAATACTACAGAATCAGTGGGAAATAGCTATCAATAATCATCCTTAATATGCGACATTAGTACAGAGCTGTTCTTTGGTTTTATGGTGTTTCCGTAAAGCCATCAATATGTTCTCATTTATTGACTGTATGTATATTATACATATATAAGTCATTATCCATTTGCATCTCTGGACACTTGCTAAGTTCAAGTCAGATATAATTATGATTTCCCATTTGAATTCAGAACCCAACTGAATATAGAACATAGAAAATTTTCATAATATCTTGTCTTCTTTACTCAAAGTCTACATGACTTTGGGAATAGTTCAATGAGAGTGACCAGATTTGCATCCACCTTTGTAAAATGGGATTATTTTTGACCACACTAAAGATCATATAAGAGGATTTACTTTGCAAGTATGGTAAAAATTGTTTACTGTCATACTGTGCAGGGTAACTTGTCATGACTTCATATAATGAAATTTAATCTCCCCCTTATTGTTTAAAACTTTACTAGGTTCCTACACAGATCTTCAATCTCTACCTTCTTACATCCAAAGAAAATGCTTTGTGCAGAAGGAAGAGCCAGGGCAACTGTCATTCATAAGCTACATATAAAACTGTGGAGGATGTATCCAGCCCTACTGTCAACCTCAATGCCAATAAAATGCTTCTAAATATAAGTATATATATCATCAGGTGATATTTATTAAATTATAGTGGTGAGTTATACAAACTTATCAAAAGACAAAGGGGAGCTTTGTGTTTCTTGAGAACACATTTCGGAGCTTAGCAAAGCCTCAGATACACATGCAAAGGAAATTTCATTCTTGGTTCACCAAGACACCATTATGCTCTCATTCTCTGCAAATAGTCTCAGTATCTAAACTAGAAACATTCATGATGTTATCCATTCTTCCTTCTATTTTACAGCCTGTCAGTCACTGAGCCCTGCAGATTCCACTGACTAAATTTTCCCACTCTCAGCTGCTACTCTTTTCCATTTAGACTTTCAAAATTTGTTTTTGTGGATGATTGCATCAGTTTCCTTCAGTGCTGTCCAAACTCATTTTCTTTTCATTGGGTTATTTCATTTATCACTTAGTTACCTGAGTGTGTATTCCTGTTTTAAGTTTTGCTAAGCACATCTTTCCTACAGAAATTTCTAGATTCTGCTACTTATTATTTCTGTGAACCCACTGGGTCATCCCAAGCTCCCTGATCTTTTCATTTGGTAGCTGTGATGCTATCCTCAAGGAGTAGTGAGTGGTCCCAGTGGATTGTCTGTGAAGTGCCTCACAATGTTCATGTAAGCATCCTAACAAAATGACATAAAAGAGCAGGGAAATTAGTGTAGAGTCATTATGATAGAATTAGTGGACTCAACTCAGGAATGACTCTGGCTCAGAGCCCCCATATTGGCCTTATATAATTTCTGTAGTTTGCATTTCAGGGTTAAAATAATTTACCCATGTGTCTTCACTTTTGTTATCATAAAAGCTAGGCTTTATCTATAGCCTAGAAGGTCTCTGGGCCTTTCCTGGATTCCTCTTTCCTTTCCCTCCCTGGTGTCTTCTGTAATAAACCAAAGATATCAGCTTGACTTGACTTTCTCTCAAGAAAGACTTAACCATCCTACTTCATCTGTGAAGCATACTTTAAAGGGTCTTTCTCTGTAGGATCATTAGAGGGACCAAATGAAAGATGAGTATAAAAGGTAACAATTGCTTGCATCTTCTGATGTTATGAAAGCATTTTCTGACATTATCATTATTTAATAATGATAACATCACATTTTAGATAAATCATTTTTAAATGTATATGATGATTTTTGCAGGACAATCTTTCATTAAACTGAGGGAAGAAAGGTTTATTCATCATAGTCTAGTTATGATGGTTCATCTACTCAAATCCCTTTCTTCCTATCTGGCTGTGCACACAGTCTCTAGGCTACTTTTATTAACACTCATTTTTTAAGAGTTGCTCTCTCTCCAGAGGCTTGATTCTTCAATGACTTGTGCACTTTGTCCTATTTTTCAAATTTATAGTGCTTCTCACACTACCCAGCACATTTTTGATATTAATAATAGTTTTTAAATTTAGTGATAGGTTATGTGTATTATTCATCATCTGATTTTGTAGCAGTACAGGGAAGCAGTCTATGTAATTACTCATGTTGTGATGGTTGAAATTCATTTGCATGATTAGAATCTGTAGCAGCTGGAACTTTATAAAGTGTTCCCTATCAACCTCCAACACATAGACTATGGTTTGTGAAATCTACGTTAAATAGCTGTTTGGTTTTAGTGGGAAAGTACCACTAATGGAAAGTAGAGTTATTCTACTGTAAATCACTTTGTCCTTTGACAAGTTCTTTCAGCTTGAACAGCCTATAACTTTAAGCCAGAGCCAAGTGAGAGTTACTAAAAAAAAAAACAACATTACTCTCAGTTTCATGGTTTTATCTTGTTCTTTCCACAGATAATTTAATGGAAAAAGTCTTCTAGACATAAGATTGATGTGTTCGAGATCCTTAAATCTGTCCTTAGAATTTTTTAGCATATTTATGGGCAACTCCTTTTGTTTTGCTGTATTGTCACGGATCATTTCATACAAGCACTAGTAAAGAACAGTGATAATTGTCAAGTTTTTCAATTTTGTTTAGTCAAGTAGCTACTGAGCTGTCAGAATCAGAGAGAGTTCAAATCACTGTGAGGACAATGACCAATAAAAGAACAGAGGAATATTTGGCAAAGACTTTCTCCCATCCTTTGGTTTCTTTGTCACTGGGTTGATTATTTAGCTGTTTACTTTTATGAGGTCCCACTTGTCAGTTGGTGGCCTTGTTTCCTGAGGAAATGGAGTCCTATTCAGAAAGTCCCTACCTATGCCTAAATCTTTATACCTATGTTGTCTTCTAGAGATTTTAGCATTTCAGCTTCCAAAATCAAGTCTTTAATCTTCTTGGAGCTAATTTCTGTGCAGGGTAATAGATAAAGGAAGCAATCAAGTGAATGAAGAAGAAACCCACAGAACTAGAGACTTGTTGACAGCAATCTATCTGAGAGAGGGTCAATATCCAGAATACACAAAAATTTTCAGAAAAAGCCTTAAGGAAACCAATGATTCACTTTAATAAAAAATGGGGGGAAGGGAATCTAAACAGTGTTCTCAATAGAAGACATAAAAATGACTAAAAATTACCTCAAAAAGCGTTCATCACCTATAGCAAGCAGGTAATGCAAACTAAAACAATTTTGAGATTTCATCGCCCCACTCAGAATGACAAATATCAACCCAACAGCTAGACAAATGCTGGCAAGCTTGTCAGGAAAGGGGAACACACATTCACTGTTGGTGGAATACAAATTGGTAAAGCCACTCTGGAAACCAGCATGAAGAATACTAAAAACATGAAAAACAAATTTGCCATATGATGTAAGTCTAGTCACTGTTCGGCATAGTCTCAAAGGACTCAGCATCCCGCTCCACAGCTACTTGCTCAGTCATGTTCATTGCAGTCCTATTCACAATGGTAAGTAAATAGAAACCACTTTAATTTCCTTCAACAGATGAGTGGATAATGAATGTGTGGTACATATCCACCATGGAATACTACTCAGTGTTAAAAGAAAATGAAATTTGAAGGTAAATAGTCAGAACTATAAAAGAGCTTGTTGACTAAAGTGATCCAGACCCAGAAAGAAAAAATAGTGAATGTGTGTACATAATCTGGAGTAAGCACAGAAACCAGGAGAGTCTAAAGAGACAAATGGACAGGCAGAGGGTTAAGAGGAAGGTAGCAATAGTAGGAAACAGGGGATAGAAGCAGGAAACAAACAAGAAGGGAAGTTCTAATTGGGGAAGGGGAAGAGAGGTAAATATAGGATGACAAGGAAATAATATCACACAGACTGATTAAAAACCTCAAGGAATCTTTTTTGTGCTTACTTTATGTAGCAGGCTTTTTCTTTTCGGCCACCACCCAGCTCCCAAATCATGACACAGACTGAATATTAGTTACGAATGCTCAGCCTTATCTTATGCTCATTTCTTCCTATCTCTTATAACAAACTGTTTGTCCTTATCTACATTTTTGTCCCAGGGCTTTTTATCTTTCTTTCTATATTTCATACTCTGTGTCTGCTAGCTGGCAGCTGTCTGGCTGGCGCCAGACATCTCCCTCTCTTTCTCCTTCATTCTCTCCTCTCTTCTTCTCTTTTTATTCCTCTCAAGCCTAGATTTCTCCTCGTATTTATTCTCTTTGCCCACCAGCCCTGCCTATCCCTCTCCTACACAGCTATTGGCCATTTAGCTTTTTATTAGACAAATCAGGTACCTTAGGCAGGCAAGTTGAAACAGCAATACTACTTTTCATAATTAGATCAATCCAATATAAACAAATGTAACACATTCTTATATGTTAAACAAATGCTATACAAAGAAATGTAACACACCTTTACACAGTTAAAGTAATTTGCACAACACTTAAACTCCTATACAATAAATATAATTATATACTTACACACACAAACAATTATACACTTACACACACACACACACACACACACACACACACACACACACACACACACACACACACACACACACAAACCACTAGGGTTGACAAGAACCACAGAATAACAAAATTCCCAGTACCCAGCATGAGAAATCTCTTTTAGAGTAATTGGCCTGGGTAGCTCAAGTAACTTCCCTCAAAATGTGGAATGGGCATGGAAAGAATTAGAGGGAGAGGAGTTGGGGAGAAGCAGGAGGGAGGAAAAGAGGAGAGAGAAAAGTGATATGACTATACTTTAATTACAATGTATACAAATAAATTTGAAAGGAGAGGAAATCAGACAACAATAAAATAAGGACCTAGAGACAAAGCTTTTTTGGTAATGTATTTAGTGTACAAGCACAAGGACCTGAGCTCAGTGCCTATCATCCATGTAAAAACCAGCACTGAATGATGCTCCTGCAATCCCAAGACAGACAGCAGATGCCAGAGTATTCTTGGAGCTTGCTGGCTAGCAGGTCAAGCCAAAACAGTGAGCTCCAAGTTCAGGGAAAGATTCCATGTAAAAAATAATGTAGAAAGCAACTGAAAATCACAATACTGTTGTACCATACACACACATTACCCACACACATGTGTATATGTGTATACATGCATGTATAAATAAAATTGGGACAAAGTCTTTGTTCCTATATGGTTTATGTACTGGTGAGGTTGGGAAAGAGTACCATGAAATTTGGTTCCTTATGATGTAATCATTTCCACAAAGTCCTGTCACTTGACAACAATACCCTTTATAGCAATTTAATGTTTCCCTTTGCCCTGATCAATGTTTGACCAATGCTAAACTAATCCATTGCTGGATACAATACCTGAAATCTGTTAAGTACTTAAGCAAGGCAGCCTTAGGTCTGACTGGCTCCTTTTCTCTGTCTTCTTAATCTGTCCTTCATTGTCTTACCTGTGAAAACATAGATGACTCATGAGGCTGCTTCTTCTTCAGGATTTGCCACAGCACTGAGGCTTTCATGTTTTAACATGGAAATCCTTATTTGGAGCCTTTAAAAAATATCCATCACTTGCCTTTTGCAGCTGAAATTTTGTAGAACTGGTCAATTCTGGGTGCAAAACAAATGGTATTTATGAAGACAGTGCTTGTCTCCAAAGATATTATCCTAGAAAGAAATCACAATCTCCTTCGTCAAAGGTTTTTAGTGAGGACACTAGAGTGATAGTGCAAGATAAAAGCGACCTCCAACACACACACACACACACACACACACACACACACACACACACACACACACACACTTACTTCCTAGTTCTGGCAGGTTCACTTGGAAAGATCCTGCTTGGCACTGAGTCTACTTTGTACTTAGCTCCTATTGCAAAGCTATTTTCCTACTATTTGACTTGGATAACTTGCCCACTGCAATACATAGGTCTCAGCATTTCTTATCTGCTAACATTTTTCTCCCCACAAGTGTCTGTTCTTCTTTTGGACAGGTTTGTATAAAGGTATCCTATGAAAAGGTTTGTTCACAACCATCTAGGACAGATTTCTAGCAAGCTTCACAGAATGTGTTTCTAAAGAATCCCACTGGTGTAGGAATACAAACACTTTTCTGTATTTTAGTGAATCACTGGTGTGCCATCTCTAAAAAGATTAGGTCTCAACATTTGGATGGGCCTCTTCTTCTGACTCTGTATCTCAGACCTGAGGGTAGCACCTCCTCATTGTGTCCTTTAGCCCAACCCTTCATTGACAATTTCTTTCTTTCTTTTCTTTTCTTTTTTTTTTGGCTCATGACTATAGTAAATACTTTGTTATTTAGTGTTTTCTATCTCCTGATTTGACCATGGCCATACAGAAATAAACTCAGGGTTGATGGTTCAGGAGTAGCTCTGAGATGAGTCATTCCAAATACTTGCTGTATAAATTCAGATGTTTTCTACATAATGCACAGTATTCAACAACTCAACATCTAAAAGATAGACATTCATGTAAGTTATATGCTATTGTATTCATACCCTTTGAAGGACTGATATCAACACTTATGGTAGAATAATAAAGGTTTATGAATGTTGAATAAAATGAATTCCAATTAGTTTACTTTTGCTTTTTTGCTGTGAGAATTTTTCAAACCAAATACTATAACAATGTTAAAATATGATCATCTAAGGCAGTGGTTTTCGATCCTCCTAATACTGCAACACTTTAATTTAGTTTCTCCTGTTGTGGTGAGCCCCAACCATAAAATTGTTTCCATGACCACTTCATAACTATAATATAGATACTGTTATGAATTATCATGTGAATATCTTTGTTTTCTGAAGGTCTTGCGTGAACCCACAGGTTCAGAACAGCTTTAAAAGACAGATGAAGTATCAGTGCTTCCCATGTCCTTCCCCCAGAGTACATCCAACAGAGCATGTGGCTCTAAGTCTCCCTTAGGATTCTCCTGTTCACATGATTCTCAGTGTGAAGTTCATGGGCAAGCATATTAACATCAAGTAGAACTGCTTAATAATTCAAATCCTAGGCCCCATCCAACCTGCTGAATTAGAACATTTGACTATTTGATTTAAAAACCTGTATTTTAACAATCTCTTTTGATGATTCTAACACAGTAAAATTTTCCTAATTTTATCTTTTCAAACATATGGAAACCTAATCTCAGAAAACATCACAGTCCAGTAATATGTAAGTCACAAAGTAAATATACTGGTTTACAGTGAGTTTGCTCAGTGACTTTTCTTTCTATGCTACACTTATAGTTGTATTGCTTGAAGATTTATCAGTGTCCAGAATTTCTTGGACTTACAACACAAAATGGATTTGAATTCAGGGAATATGGTCTTGCCATGGATATTAACATGTAATCCCAAAGATGTGTACACGTGCACACCACATACGTGCATACACAAACACACACACACACACACACACACACACACACACACACAGAGAGAGAGAGAGAGAGAGAGAGAGAGAGAGAGAGAGAGAGAGAGAGAGAGAGAGAGGGATAGAGACAGAGACAGAGAGAGAGAGAGACAGAGAGAGAATGAGGAAAGCACTCAGTTGTGGTAAGCTTTTTGTCCCCAGAGTACCTAGACACAAGGGGACAGAAGAAAAAGCACAAAATAAGGTTTGGACCACAATAAAGAATCTTCAGGGGCCATTTGTTTGTGAGGATTTGTGTATTATGAGTTTGTAATATGACATTTTCTATTTCATCAAGTAGTGAATAATTTTCCTGTGGGAAGAGAACTATCCTGAATTGAGATGAAATTCTTCTAGGGTCTGTCCCCTCCTCCTGATCCTCCTCCTCCTTGCTCCACAAAAGCCTATGCTCAGGCAGATGCTTCTCCTTTTCATTTTCCATTTAG
This sequence comes from Cricetulus griseus, assembly GCF_003668045.3. Lineage (NCBI taxonomy): Eukaryota > Metazoa > Chordata > Mammalia > Rodentia > Cricetidae > Cricetulus > Cricetulus griseus. The sequence continues at coordinate 111,281,586 of NW_023276807.1, forward strand.
GTGGCATTTTCAAATATAGCAAACAATTTTATAAACTCCCTGCCGTTTCTGTTTTGCTTAGGCTCCACGGAGGCCCAAATAATTTATGGAAAAACAGCACCTGTGTTTTCCCCAGGAATTGCATTCACAACACTGATGAATTTCAAATGAAGGGCATTTACCTCATTCAAGATAAATGGAGAGTGAGTTCCCTCTCCATTTCCAGAAATTGATTGCAGAATGTGCCCAAAAACTATTTTCTTGTCCCATAAAAGCATTAGGCTGGATGTAAACATTTCATACCAGACTATACCCTTGGAGAGAAAAGAAGATAGCAGATTTGAGCTATTTTATAAAAGGCAGAAATTCTAAGGTTGATGATCTCTGAGAATTTCCAGCTCTGTAAATTCATTATTTCACTCAGTCGTGGAACACAAGTTTATGCAACATTCAGTCATTTATTAAGCAAATAATTCCAAGAAGACCTATGACCTGGGAACTTATATGAAGCAATAGATGACTGTATTGGTGTCAGAGGCAAAATAGATTTAGTTCAACATACCAGATTGAGCACTGGACTTTATCTCAGCAATGGGGTGACAGGAGGAGAGGGATCAGCAAACATCAACCCTTGAGACAAATACCCCATTTTATAAACATATTGTCTAATAATACTTCCAACCCTTACCCCATCCTCTCACCCCAGTCTTGGTTATTTTTCTTTCTGGATTCCATTGTCTATAGTTTCTATTGATGTCTTCATGATCACTCATCATTTTATATTCTGCAACATTAAGCATGCTGTTGGTCTCACTTGTTTTGTGTTTCTAAATATTAGACTTTGTTATATCTCTTTATTTATATATTCATTTTGAGAGAATCTAGGTAAGAAGCCCAAAGTGGTCTCTCTCTTTAGCACAGGGTAGGCTGGCATTGAATTCACATTATTCTCCTGCTTTTGCCTCGAGTGAACTGAGATTCTAGGCATGCACACCATGGCTGGCCATTGATCTTGTGAGCTTTAAAACATGTGTCATTTCTGAGTCTATTTATCAGTTTTTTTTTTTTTTTTGGTTTAGTTGCTCCTTTTTCCTCATTGGGAGTTGTATTGTCTTGTGTCTTTGTGTACCTACTAATTTCTAATTTGCTGTCAGATGCTGTAAATTTTATCCCATTGCCTGATCAATAAATTTGCCTTAAAATGTGTATTCTCATATATAGCTAAACTATCTCAAACTATGGAACTTGCTACTCAAAAGGACTAGAAGAAATTACAGGTAGCACTCTATAGACAAGGCCAAGAGTTTGTCCCCACTAGTCATATTTGGAATAATCCTATATCCACACAGTGCCAGACAGCTGCTCATAACCTTCATTGAAATTTTGCCACTACTGAGAAAGACCTTTCCTCAGGGTCTATTGGTTCATGATGTTTCTTATCTGACTGTTGAAGAAAACTCTTGCTGTGTGTTTGGAGGGTATGATGTTGCAGCTAATACTTTCCTGACCTTCATAATTTTGCTCTCATGGATTTTCCTGTGAGTCATCATCTGAATATTTGTAGGTACACTGCCTGCAATTTTGCAACTCTTTCTATCTCCCAAGAAACGTGCCCTGTGATTTCTAGGCACATTGTTTCCTGTGGTTTCTCTGTCCCATTCTTGTGCTCACAGAATCTACAAAATCTCTATCTAGCTTCCCATCCTCAATTCCCCAGTCTTAAAGAGAGGGGATTGGTACAACAGATATATTCCACATTAATATTGTTTATTCCAGGGAAAACAAATGAACAAACCAACAAACAAACATAAAACCTCATGTCTGTTGTTTTACATAATCTGATTTTGTTTCCTCAGTTATCAGGAAAAGAAATCCAGTCCCTGGCTCTCCCTCACAGATGGAAGCAGCCCCTGGAACCAGCAATGACATACATGGTCATGGAGAAAAGAACTTGCATGTCCTATTGAGGGAAACATGCATTTCTCTGTCCAGGCTTCCTAGCTGATGTATCAAATGATGGCACTATTCTCTGGTAAGAATTTGTTCGTGTCTCTTTTAGTGCCACTCCAACACCATTTTCTAAGCATCAAGTGACACTTTACACTTTATCTTAGCCAAAATGCTGAGAAGCAATCAAGTGACACTTTAAGGAAGAACATCTGTTATGTATCTACTATATAGAGATGATTCCTAGGATTTATAGTAGGAGCACACTTGGTGTTCACAGAATATATTTACAATAGTGTGGTTAGGCAAGACAGAGGGAAATCATGGAGTTAAGAAGAAAGGACAAAGGCTTATTAGCTATCCAAGAGATTAATTTTAGACTATTGGCTAGGAACTTGGAGAACTGAAAATGTAGGCCATTAAAATAATTTTTATTCTTCTCTCATGCAATGCATCCCAAACACAGTTTCTCCTCTTTTCTTCCTCCCATCCCCAGCTTCCTTCCCTTTCCCCCAGATCCACTCTTCATCCATTTTCCTTCAGAAAAGAGCAGATTTCCCAGGGATATCAAACACATATAGCATAACAATATACAACAAGACTAGACATAAGCCCTCATACTGAGGCTGGACAAGGCAACCCAGGAGAAGAAAAAGGGTCCTAGGAGCAGACAAAAGAGTCAGAGAGACCCTAACTCCCACTATTAGTCCCACAAAACTCCAAGCTAATAACAAGTATGCAGAGGACCTGGAGCAGATCCATGCAGGTTCCATGATTGCTGCTTCATTCTCTGTGGGCCCCTGTGAACCTTCTTAGATGATTAATTGGGCCATGTTCTCCTGGTCTTCTCAGCCCTTATGCCTCATACAGTTCTTCCTCCTTGTCTTCTGAGGGTTTCCCAGAGCTCCAATAGGAGGGACCCTACGGATATCTCCAATTTGGCTCTCTCTCTCTCTCTCTCTCTCTCTCTTTCTCTCTCTCTCTAATCTTTGGATATGGGTCTCTGCATCTTTTCTAACCATCTGCCAGAGTAGGCCTCTCTGATAACACTGGGTTAGGTAACTATCTATGAATATAGCAGAATATTATTTTTCATGTCTTCTGTATTTATTCTAATTTTTTTTATGAGACTACAAGTATAAATAGTCTCCTTAATTATTTAATGGTATCTTTTCAGTGTGATAGTAGAGAACCAAGTACACAGAATGATATCTTTCACAAACCTACAGAAGTGTGTGTATGTGGGGTGGGGGTTTCCTCCTGAGCTATTCACCTTGTGAGAGTTACCATTATCTTTTGTAGCTTTGTTTTCTTCTTCAACATGAACTTTCATAGGGCCAAGTTGTGTCTTTGTGCAACAGTGAATTTCTTCCATTTAGTAGAATATTCTGGTCACATGAAATCCCTATGTTAAGGCCTCAGAGCTAGTGAGGTCATAGATCTTAAAAAAAAAAAAAAAAAAAACTACTACAAGCATTTTTATAGACCTGCATAACTACTAACTGCATTCTAAAATGTATCCTTATGCCTATGATGAGTGTGGCTCTCATCCCTCCTTCAAGGAGCTTCCCTTTGCAGCAAACAGAGACCATTTTAGAAAATACAACTGGCCATAGCAGAATATTATTATGAATCATCTTATTGGTTCCTAATCAGTTTTTCTACCCTAGGTCTCTGGGATAGTCAGCCTAATTCTTTTAAGGAAGATTTCAGGCCACATTAGGCTAGATAAAAGCCCATGATCATCTCTAAGAAGTGCTTGCTAGCTCAGAGAACTAGATTCCTTTTTAGGGAAAATCCTCAGCAGTTGTGCAAAGATTTGGCAAATTCATTAGCACCCCTAATAACTTCTAATTAAACTGTTTCAGTAAAGCTGTGGAAATTTTTAAAAATTCAATGCAAAGTGACACCTGTAAAATGTTTTCATGTGTTATGCAAAATACAGAAACTGTGCATAACTGATGCATGCCCCCCCTCGCCTTGCCTTAGTGCAGCCAGCCCCTGAGGGAGGAGAAGCTGAGTTAAGACTATTTAAGTGATCTCATGTTACTGAAGAGATGCAAACAAGTTACCAGGAGTAGCACTAGGGGGAGATGGGGGCAAATGTGTTGCTTGATGGCCCTACTAAAGTGTCTATAATAGGTATTCCTCTGCCATTTATTTTATCTCTAGGTTCTAGTAGTTCTAAGACTATAGAGAAGGTATATAGAAATAAAATACCATTATGTTCTCTCGTTGCTTTACATTTAAAACACAAGCCCATGTGGTATGATTCATTACCATCAATAGGTATCAAGGGTCTAAGATACACTTGATGCTGAACACAAACAAATAAAAAGGAACACCCATTGTATTCAACCTCAGAAACCAATGGATGAGGATTGGTTTCCTCTAAGCAATTCCACAAGCTGAACACAGGCAGGCAGAAGGTACCAGACAGTTTCATCCTTAGCCTTTTAGGAGACAAAGGGATTTTCCCATAGACTTTGCTGTAGTTTTCTCTTTACACTTTTACAGCATCAGTCCTTGGTTGTTCATATTATTCATAAGTAATCTAATAAAGGATCTTGGTATGGTTCACTTACCATTTCACTGTTCTTTCCAACAGACAGCTTTTTAACAGTCTCATGTTCATGAGGAGGATTGATCTCTCATAACAGAATGTTCCAGAACACAATAGTTAGGCCCAGATTTATGAGGAAGTCAGCAGCTGGCATTTTCCATTGAGGAAACTTAAAAGAATGTTTAATAATCCTTTGCTTTATTTATCTGCTTTGAAGCCACTGCACTAGTCCAGAGAGTAGCAAACACTCTCCATCCCTAATAAAACCAGTAATTCATTATGATGAGGAGATAAGATTGCCTGGGCCTTAATTACAAACACCTTGGAAGACACAAAAGCGCTGGAAACAGTCCTGATGGGCACCAGAGACGGCTGTGGCTTGACAGAGAAGGACAATGCTGGATCCTTTGCAGGAAATTCTCTGCTTCCAAAGAGGGAGAGGAAAAACAAATGTTGGGGGAAGCTATTTTTTGTGGTATGAATTAGCCCTTGACCATGACAAAGGTTGAGTGCTTTCCCTGGGCTGTCTTCTTCCTCTCTCTCTTTTTTTTTTTCTGGATGAAATTCAAGGGGAAAAAGAAGCATAAATTGTGGGCCTTCTGTGAATTGAACTCAGCATGAGTCTTATCATAACCCAGATGGGGCTCAAAATAACATTTATTGAAGCCTTTCATTATTTGTTTAGTAAGGGTGTTTTCACATGTCTGTGTTCATGCATATTGTGTGTACATGTGTGCCCCACTATGTTTTCCTAGATCTTTATAATTAAAAATGCAAGTCAATGTGCCAATGTGATTATGTCTTTTAAAAAAGATTGTGTTTTTATGATGCTCTTGAGATGAATCCTAAGACTCAAAGGTAAGTCCATGAGGGTGGGTAGCATAATTGTGCATGTGTATGTGTAAATACACCTATATTTACACAGACCATAAAATAGATATCTAAATATATAGTTATGCTTATAACCCAGTACAGTAGTTCCTGTTTAACTGTGGAAGAAACATTCCAAGATTCTGTAGCCTCAGATAGTTAAACTCAATAAATATTATCCTTATTATCATACATATATAACTAGGAAAAATGTAATTGATAAATTATGTATCTAAAAATATAATTGATAATTAAAATGGAATGAGTATAAAATATGCATGTTATTTAAAATTAACGAATACTACTCTGGAATTTTGCATTTAGTGTTTTTAACTGTGACTGGCTATAGGTAATTGAATGAATATATATATGAGATGCTGACTGGATAGTAATTATACTGACCTTGAGAGTTATAGATATAATATAAAATATTGCTGGTTTGGCTCCTTTCATTTTGCCTTATAGAAGAAAAAAGTTACACATTTTATATAATTATGATAAAGTATCTGTAGGAGGAAGTCTGCATAGGGGCCTACTCTGATTTAAGCTTTTCAAAACTCTCAAAGGAACAATCACAAAAAATGAAGCTCTGGTGCTACTATCATTAAAATCACCCCCAATTCAAAGTAAATACAAAGAAGTGTATAATCAATACATGATATTACAAGAAATAAGTCCTGAAGCTGAGGATTCAGCTCAGGAAGTCTATCTCCAGGTTGCATAGGCCTATCTGCTCTGCCGCATTGCTGATGGCACCTTCACTAAGCACATTACTTTCTTGTTATGGCTGGAACAAACGAAACTGGTGAAAAACACTACCTGTCAGAAGTCTGAAATGACTCTTACAGGACACAAACCATGCTATCAGCAAGGCTGAATTAATTCCCCCTCTCTCTCTTCTCTCTGTCTCTTTGTCTCTGTCTCTGTCTCTCCCTCCCCCCCTCTCTCTCTCTCTGTGTGTGTGTTGGGGGTTATCAGCTCTTGGTATTTTCTGGATTCTAATAGCTGCCTACATTCCTTTTCTATTTTAAAGGTAGTCATAGCGAATGGAGGCACTTTGACCAGATTATTTTGCTCTGAGATTAAGTTTCCAGCCTTTCTCTTTCTGATTATGGTTACATTAGGTCTACCCAGGGAAACAGGATGAGCTGTACATTTCATCCTTGCAGCTCAATTACTTCTGGAAAGTCTCATTTTCAGGTACCACATGCACATATTCTGATTAAGATTTGGACATCATTGAGGGCCCACTGGCATTCTGCTTATTACACTAAACAGGTGTATTCAGTAGTTTGTGTGAGAACATCTTCATTTTACAATATTTTACAAAATGTGAAATACATTTATTTTAATTCACTAGTTCCACTTCTAAAGTATTATCTTGTAGAAATGTTTGTATAGGTAAATACTGTATTTGCCAACAAACAAGATATAACATTAGCTATGGGGCATACATAGGAATAGCCACAGGGCTCATCAGCAGTATGCACTATGGAGATAAGTTACAGGCTGTCTGTATAGAGAACCATCTGAGCTTCCTTCACTGCCTTTTCTTTACTGGTCCTTTTCTCCTGCAGCCCTCATCTCCATGGACTTTTGCTTATTTCAATAATTAGATCTTGTTTTCTTATCCCTTTTACCTCTTCAAATCCCTGTTTAAATTTTCCCTTCTTATTCCCACTCAAACTATATATCCTTTCTTCTTCACTATGCCTGTCTTTCTCTGCTGCACTGATTTCTGTCTGAACTATGTATATTCAGTTGTCTACAAGTTATTCATGTATTTACTGCTTAAGGGCAATCATATTTGATAAGTAAATTCTTGATGCATAGCAATAATGTATGCAATGAAAGAATGAATGCAGGCAAGCAGTCAAAACAGTTGCATAAATGACTAAGAGAACATAAATAAATAAGAAAGGCTAGTGTTGAGATTTCATGAGAACTTCCTCACTTCCATTATGGGATTTTGTGAAGTTTAAGCTTATGCTGGTCTTGTGCAGGCTGTGATACATTCTTTGAGTTCACTAGTCAAGGTATATTAGCATTTGATGGATGCTGGAAGATAAAGAATGGTAGGTCAACCAGTCTAAACAGTAGGCCCCATCCAACAGAGTAGTTGGGAAAAAAAAACAAATTGCTCTATATTAAAGTTGAACATTCAAAGTTGGGTGGGTAAAGAGGTTGGGGGTGGGTAGGGCAGATCTGGAAGGAATTGGGGAAGGGACATAAATATGATCAAAACATAGTGTATGAAATTCTCAAAGAATCAATAAAAATATTTCCTTTTAAAAAGAAAATAAACTATAAAAGGTTACAAAGTTCTGGATATGTGGATATTGAGCCCTTGCTGCTTCTCCAGCTCTGGCCCACTGCTAATGATGGAAGTTCTCTCATCACTTAAGAAAACAAATGACTTCTTTTATCATTAATATATATAAATATATATTCCTAATATAACTGGATCAGTTTGTATAATGTTACTTGTATGCATGTTTTCAGGGATGCCCATTTGGTATTGATTAACCAATTGGTTAATTAATAGGGAAGAGTTTTTCTCGAACTCTCAGGATTCCCTAGTTCTTCAGGTAGGGTTGAGGCCGCAGAATCTTTTCTCTTCCCACTTTGGCATGTAAATTGCTATCACCTTTGTTTAGCTCATTCTTAGGCAGTTATATTGATGCATGAGTGTACCTTCTGAAATTACTAGGAGACCAAATATCACAGCAAACTCCCTAACTTTCTGGTTCTTAGAATATTTTGGCCCCTCTTTCACATGGTTTCCTGAGTCTTAGGTACAGGAATGTTTTTGCAGATGTATCCTCTGTGACTGGGATCCACAACCCTGTATTTTGCAATTAACAACAACCAATGAAAACAAGAGGTCATAAGTTTTAAAAAGTACAAGGAGGGGAAGGGCTTGGATGGAGGAAAGAAAATGAAGAAATATTGTAACGGTATTATAAATTCAAAAACAACTAAATGTTAATTCATTTTTGCAAAAACAAAATGTAAACACACACTGTGGGGCCATTTGCAATCCAAGGTAGTTAGGAGCTTATGACAAAAGAATTTCTTGAACATGTGAGTTTAGAACAAACCTGAGCAATGTATGGATTTTAGGCAGAGTAACAATCAGATTGAAAGTACTATCACAATGATAAAAGACAAAGAAAAGGCCAGGCGTTGGTGGCTCACGCCTTTAATCCCAGCACTCGGGAGGCAGAGGCAGGTGGATCTCTGTGAGTTCGAGGCCAGCCTGGTCTCCAGAGCGAATGCCAGGATAGGCTCCAAAGCTACACAGAGAAACCCTGTCTCGAAAAACCAAAAAAAAAAAAGTATAAAAAAAGACAAAGAAAAGTAAATGTCTATTGCACATGCTCCTCTCATTTGTAGGTCCTAACATTATTTAATATTCATTAATATATATTATATAATTCTAATTTAGAATATATACTTTAGTACATATATATATACAGTGTATATATGTGTATATTTATATTTGTACATATGATATATGATATAAGCAGAATGGGGTCTAGAGAAAGTGAGAAGCAATATGGAGAGGTAAGATGCAGGGAATCTTAGCTAGAGTGAATAGAAGGGAAAAATTCCATAAAGGTGTGTATTATAGCTCAAAGACAAGGCATTGTACTTGAATATTGACTAAACGTTTTGTATGCCTATAAATACTATGACAACTCTGTAAATAAAACTATGTGTAATCTTAGTTGTGGTCCATTTGTAAACTCTGCTATCTTCTTTATTATTTCTGAACAAAAATATATTATCATAGTGTATCTTTTATGTACAGGAAGACGCAGAAAAGCTGAGTAGAAAAATATATCAGAATCCATAGCATGTGAGCTAGCAAATCTATCCCTAATACTATAATCAAGCAACTATAAATGAAAACAAGAAGGGAATTTGCTCAAAAGTATTCAGGATGAGAAGTCTGTAATAGTGAAGACTAGAAATGATCTAAATACCCAGTTACAAAAGAAAGAGTAACCATTCTGTCAAATACTCACTGAAGATGGGGTTTCTTTCCCTCCAGTTCCTGCTACAGTTTAATCTCCTCAAAATACACTGAGGTTTACTAATTATCAGCTGTTTGGCCAGTGGCTCAGGCTTCCTATTGGCTAGATTTCTCTTATTTATTAACCCATTTCTATTAAACTATGTATTGTCACAAGGCTGTGGGATACCTGTAATGCTCTGGCATGTTACTCCTTTGGAGGCTACATGGCATCTTCCTTTCGACTCATTCTCTGCCTCCCTCTTCCTAATGTTCTCCCAGTCTGGTAGCCCTGCCTATACTTCCTGCCTTCTTACTGGCCAATTAGTATTTATTCATCTACCAAGTAGAGAAACATATATTCACAGCATACAGAAGGATATCCCCCATCAACTCACACAAAAGAACACCCACAACAAAAGAGCAAACTACTAATAAAATAAATGACATGGACAAATCACAAAAGCAAGGTGCATGAGAAAAATGGATATGAAGGAATCTGCTCTTGATAGTACTTATATACAATTTAAGAACAAGTGTTAATGAGCCTAATCTTGTGTTGTGACTTTATGAATAGAACAGTTATGTCACATTCAGAAGATGTCTTGTGACTATATACTTCTCTATCATCAGTTCTTGGATTCTTTGCACCCTTCCATTTGCAGTCATTGATCCTTAAGCCTTGAAGGGAGTGTTATACTATCCCAGCTGTCTGAAAATGTAGCTAAAATTCATTATATTGATATATAAGTCTGTCAACAATAAAAGTGGAAATAAGATAAAAACATGGTTGATTCATAAACATAAAAACAAGAATAGTCATTCCTTTTCACCAGAATTAATGGAAAGGGCAAGTATGAATTTTCTGAAATGATAAGTTCTATATACCTTAGCTAAGAAAAACTTGTACTGAGAAAAGGACATAGCATAATCATTAAGCTGACCAATCACAACAGTACATTTAATTTCTAGTATATTATGCCACAATGAATTAATGTTAACATTAATAAAACTTCTATGACACAAGTTAGACTTTTTGATTCCCCCATTTCATAATATAATGAATAAAATGGAAGTTTCTGTTTCTCTTCCATCTCTCCATCAGCACTCCAGTTGTGTCCCTTTCCACTATCATGAAGAAAAAGAATCACTTATTTGTAATGGCCAATGAGAAAAGGCCCATTAAAGTATAAAACTTAGAGGATTTCTTAGAAAAGCACAATTGGAACAGAAGAGAATTTTTTGTCTAATGTATGCAATTCAATACAACACAATACTCCATGTCCAGGGAATATATTAGCAAAAATTACTTTTTATAACAAAGAATGAGGCCTCAAGAAATTCTTTATGACCCACTAAAATGGCAGCCAAGTGTAGAATGTTTTGTTGTTCTTGCATTTTCCAGAAACCACATACCTTGTATCGAGTGAATCTATAATTTTTAGGTGATTTCTTTTTCCAACTGAACAGCACTTTTGAGACTATGTCTTTCTGAGAGGTCATGAAAAGAAAATTGGAAATATCTGCTGACATGACATGAAAGGCCCTTTCACTTTGCATTTTCTTTTTCTCTCTGAATAAAGGTAAAAAGACCCTTGAAAGATGAAAATATTTCCCTTGGGTGCCCTCTCCTAAGTGAAAAACATTCATTTCATAATTTGAGGCAACATGTCTTACAAATAAGGACTTGAGTCACAGGTAGCTGTTTGGTTATTTTTGAACATATGAAGTCTTTGCATGTTCCTTGTATAAGTCAAACACATGTCATGAAAATACTTAGTGATTTTACCTTTGTATTCTCCTAATATATGGTCATTTTATACAAAATTACTTCTCCACTTTGCCCTTTTCATCTCAAATAGCAGCATTTACTCTGAAAGCTTTTCTTGGTATGTGGTCTTTCCCATCCCTGGATAGAGCTGTATCATAGAGTCACCATATTTGTGAGTTTAACACCACAGTCATTGTCAAAACACCAAGACATATTTATGACCTGCCTCTTAAAACTCCCTTTTGTTATGCTTACTGTTTGGGAGCCCAGGCTGACTTGGATATAGAAAACTAGGAAAGGGTACAGTGAAGGTCAGAATCTAGACATAGAAAGAACCCTTCAGTTTTAAATTAGTTCCCAAGATGCTTTTATTTATTTTGGGGAAAGTTCAGGTTATAGTAATGTGAGCGGTGACCCACAATGAGCTAAGAGGGAATTCTCTTCATGGAAGAACTCATTAACACAATTCATTTTGGTACCTTTGTTTCTCTTTTCTTTTCTACTCTTAAATCAGAGTGCTCCAAGTTTCTTTTGTGTATTTCTACTCTCAGTTTTCATCATTTCAAAATAACTCTATATGAAATTCAGTAACATTTATTTATGAGCTCCACACAATTCCATAATGATTTCATGAACAAAAGACTTGATCAACATGATCTATTCTAGGAAAATGTTAAGGAGATAAATTAGGAAAATAACCACTGCATGCTCCAGAACAAGGTGAAAATTATGGAAAACAACAATAAATTGTATAAATATCACAGGTTTATGAATAATTACAATTGAAAAAAATCAAGCTTGTGTGTCTGTGTGTTCTATATGTGAGGGTACCCATGAAGAACAAAAGAGGGTGTTGGGTATCATGGAGCTGAAATTAAACAGGTGATTGTGAGCTACCAGATGTGAGTACTGAGAATCACACTTGTGTCTTCTCAGAGTATTGAATATTCCTAATTGTGGAGCCAACTCTCTGGCTCCTAAACTTGAGATTTGTTAAAAGCTGAGTGTCCAAAATAAGACAGAATATAAATATGTGTGGAATTGCCTAACAGTGGATATGGATTTGCAGAGGAGGTTAATATTTTTAGCAAAATAAAAGTCACCTGTTATTAAAATAAATATTTATAAACTATATTTTCAAAAACATTGCAAATAAATAAAAATATCAGTCACCAAAATAAGCCAGACTCGAAGTCTATAAAACCAATTTTTATTCATAAAGGGGAATGAAATCTAAACATCAAGGTAAAAGTACTCCAGTTTAAATAAAAGCATAAATTTCTTAGTATTATCTATTCGATTCTTTTTTGTTGTTGTTGTTTTGGGTTTGTTTGTTTGGTTTTTCAATACAGGGTTTCTAAGATTAACAGCTCTGCCTGTCCTGGAATTTACTTTGTAGACCAGGCTGGCTTGGAACTGCCTGCCTCTGCCTCCAAAGTACTTGGATTAAAGGCATGTACCACCACTGCCTGGCTCAATACTTTTTGTTTGTTTGTTTGTTTGTATTTATATTTTATTTTTTATTCATTTTACTTATTCTTAAATAGAATATAATTTCTATTAAATAAGATAGCTTCCTAACTTCCTTGAGGAATAAAAACATACATTTTTAACCAAACTTTATAACAAGAAATAGAAGCATATTAATTCTACATGTAAAAATAGATGTCAAAATTAAAAGAAAGCAGGATAATCCCTGAGCCATTGTCGAGTTGATAGATGAGCACTCTATATTATAGGTCTCTATTATATGAATGGGAGCCCCTGTGACAGCATGCAGAAAACCTTTACCAGATCAATTTAGCCAAATTCCCATTATGGATGGAGCACATAGAGTCTTAAGAAGTCCACCCAAGCTGAGGAGCTACCAATAATGGATGGCTGCTTGGAGAGAGAGAGAGAGAGAGAGAGAGAGAGAGAGAGAGAGAGAGAGAGAGAGAGAGAGAGAGAGAGAGTCAGTTTTCTTTAGGAATACAACCCCCCAGAGAGGTTCTCTTTGTTACAGTATAGGGTTCTACATCCAAGCACATACAGGCAGTGGATTCTGAGTTTTAAAAATAGAATATCTGAAGTGAGGAGGGAAAATGATGAAAGAACTTAGGAGATGAATTAGAAAGAAGAGATTATGGGCAGTATTTGATAATAACACACTATATGCAATTATAGAATCCTCAAACAATAAAAAAGAGGAAAATAAAATAGGAACTGATAATTAAAAACTGTATCCCAAGACATTACACTATATTTTTTTCTTTCATGTTTTTAATTTAAATTAGAAACTAGCTTGTTTTACATGTCAATACCAGTTCCCTCTCCCTCCTTTCCTCCCCTGACCCCAAGGACCCCTTATCCCATCCATTTTCTGCTCCTCAGGGAGGATCAGGCCTTCCATGGGGGATCTTCAAAGTCTATCATATCATTTGGAGCAGAGCCTAGGCCATGTGTCTAGGCTGGGAGACTACCCCTCTATGTGAATGGGCTCCCAAAGTACATTCATATACTATGGATAAATACTGATCAACTGCCAGAGGCCCTATAGATTGCCCAGGCCTCCTAACTGAAACCCATGATCAGGGAGTCTGGGTAGGTCCTATGCTGGTTTCCCAGGTATCAGTTTGGGGCCCATGAGCTCCCCCTAGTTCAGAATAGGCCATAGTTTGGAATGACAGATTAATAATTCAAATTTATCAAATAGAGCAAAGGACAAAATGATAGGGAATAAGGAAGCCACTACCCATGCTACCCACTCCATTGTAAATATGGACAAGAGAATAATATAAATTGCTTCTTAATTGCAATTATCAAATTAAATGAAAGCTTGCTTACTGCTACTTAAGTGTGAAATGTCAGGAAAATTAGTGTTTTGGACATTCTAGTTAATGTAATAGGAGCCAAGTGACATCAAGAAGATCAGAAATGAAAAAATATTTTTTGAATATTGTATTATATTGATGAAAGACTTTTAAAAAGTACAAGAAAGGCTGTGTGGGGGTGGGGGTGTGCACCTTTAATCCCAGATCTTGACAGGCAGAGGCAGGTGGATCTCTGTGGGTTCAAGACAAGCCTGGTCTACAAGAGCTAGTTCCAGAACAACCTCCAAAGCCACAGAGAAACACTGTCTCAACCCCCAAAAAGAGTGTAAGAAAGGAAGAAAAGATGGGAGAGAATGAAAGAGAAAGTAAAACTACAGGCAAATAAACTTATGCAAAAGAATTGACTAAATGAATGAATCCTATATCTGAACACAATACAAATATACAAAATTATTATTTTCCCTTATAGTAATAATATAAAGATAAAATTTTAAAGTTTAAATAATACTAAATGTAGATCTAATACTCTAATAAATTTAATGATTTGGAAAGGGGAGTGAAAGAAGGAAAGAGTAAAGAGAAGGGAACGATGACATAAGAACAGCTAAAATTCACTATATAAATGTATGAAGCTGCCAAACAATGCATACTAAAAATACAGAGATTGACAGTTAGTGATAATTAATTACCATCAATTATGCACTGTAAATCAATAAAATTGGAAGAATAAATAAAAAGAAAATCCTAGACTCAAATAGAAAATTTCAAACACTGATTGACACAAAGCAAATCTAGAACTAATGGAAAGAAGCCATTGTTTGTGGACACAAATAGCTAATACCACAAAAATGTCAGTTCTTCAAAATTTAATGTACATAAGCAATCCAATTAAATGCTATTTTTACTTGAATGATAGAATTTTTGTTTTAATACATCAATAAGTATTCATGAACACCATAAATATTCATAACAGACAAGTACTAGTAGAGAAGAATTTACACTTCCTTATTTATCAAAGATCTAGAGCTTGTTATATATTGTGCAACTAAAACTTAATGGAGACTTACTAAAGAAGAGTTTCCTAGTTGGTTGACTCAAGTCAGTCATTTCAGGAACAAAGGAACTGAAGCAAGACAATCCCAAGTTCAAAGACAGCCAAGACTGAATAGCAAGAGCCTGTCTCCAAATCAAATTAGTACAGAAGTATAAAAATCATGTCTAGCCATCAATAAAACCTCATATTTAATACATGGTAGTACAATGAGCTTTTGAGTTCCTTAATAATAGGCTATTTTCTTAGCAAATACCACAATCCATTAGTCTGATTATTCTTTCACAAGGACACAAAATAAAAAGAAAAAAATCGATAGTGGCATAAAGTTTATATATATTTAAAAATCTAAAATATTTAAAATATAGAATTTTGAATTTTGAGTGATTGGAATCCTATTTAAAGAAGTTTAGAAGTTATTCAAATTTAATTATAATAACTGTTTTGTAAAATGATAAAGCTATCATAACACAAAGGAAATATTTGACATATATTTGCAAATCAAAGATTAACATTTTAAATATGCAAATGGTAGCTTGAGAGCAGGAAAGAAGCTACACATCATCTCATAGAATATAGATATATACAAAGAAGCTCTCAGAAAACAAAAAGGAAAGTCATCATGTGTGTAAATACTTAGCCAAGTCTTCTTATAGTAACAGGGAAAAAGAACTTCGGAGCTTTGATGATTTTAATGTGACAGGCTAGAAATGATAAGAATATAAAGACAGGAGATATTCCCTGCATGATAGGCAAGATTGAACTGTGTAAGTCACCTATAGAAGGGAAGGCAGGCTCCTTTTCAATTAATCCTTCTTTGCCAGATGAATATTTTATTCTTTAAAGTGATACAAAAGTTACAGTCAATTTCCCAGACTTTTGTACATTTCTTATACCTTCAAATATCAAGCAATTAATGAGTATGAGTTTCAACATGAACCTTGACTCCAGTTCCTCCAAGGCCTAAGAACATTAGTGAAATTCTTGCTTGTAAGGCGCAAATTAAACCGTAGAACAATGGTTCCCAATCTTCCTAATGCTGTGAGTCTTTAATAAAATTAGTTCCTTGTGCTGTGGTGTCCCCAACCATGAAATTATTTTCACTGCTACTTCATAACTATAAATTCACTACTGTTATAAATCATAATGTTAATATCTGATATGTAGGATATCTGATATGATACCTCTATAAAAGGACCATTTGTCCCCCCTCAAGGGTTGACAAACACAGACTGAAAACCACTGCCTTAAAAGAAAATTTTGATATATGTTTTGAAGCAAAGGCTAAAAATAACAGATTTCTGACATCTAAAGTCAGGTTGTTTCTTTGAGTTCTTTACATTTGGCTAGCATGGGAATTTAGAAGCTTTCTAGAGTCAGAATTACTTGTTAGGAGGGAGACTTGAATATGAAATTCATGTTTGTCCTTTAGATTGGAAACCATGATTTCATCTTCACAATGGAGCTTCAAATAAAGTGATGCCATGTGGGGGAAATGCATGACATACAGTCATTGATGTAAATAATGCTGTCAAAAATAACATCTAGCTCCAAAGCTGGAAGCTCTCAAATCTAGCTGTATAGTAGACACCTATAGAGCTCTCACATATATGATACCCAGTCTCTCCTATTCTTATACCCTGAGATTCTAATTCAGTGCTGAGAGCAGTTCAGGTGTATCCCAAAGACCTCTAAGTTGACATAACATAAAATATCATTGTGTAAACAGAGCAAAGACACTATCCTTTACACTATGTGGTATCTAGAGCGAAACCTTGCAGAAGTGTTTCAGGTGACAGGCACTGCTAAAGAGGAAGCACCAGCAACAAGGATGGGACGGAGAATGGAAATTACATATGTAATCATGGAAATTTGTACATTTCTTGCTATTAATGTGAGGGACTTGCCATCATGTCAGTAGTGTGAGCAATGCATGACTTGTTTATAACCCGAGAAGATAAAGTATTTGAAGTTCAATTCTTTCTGAAATACAGACTGAGTTGTGATGACAATGGGGCAAATATATGGTGATATTTAAGGAAGCTAGAGTTATAGTGAGAAAACTGGCAGCTAAGATTAGACTTCATTAAGACCTTCTTAGCATGTGATTTAATCCAGGTCCCAAACTGGTTCTCTATCTCAGGAGTAGCATTAGCAACAGTCATATTCACCTTCCATCACTCAGAACCTATTTTTCTCAAATATTTTTTTCTCCTTGATACTATTTGTGTAAATTCCATTCCCATATCCCATAAGCTGTTTGAAGAAGACATTTTTATCCGGCAACCTGCCCTGTTCTTTCTATATTTACATTCCAGAAGAGCAGGGATGCTGAAGTACCTTCTGTTAAACCAGAAACTTCCAGTTCTGGGTGAAAGTAATGACTGTCACAAGACCAATGAATTTGCCAGTCTCAGAGCTAGAAGCAACACCAATGTGACCCAGTGGCCTGGGTCCTGTCTTCCTATTCAGGTCAAAATATAATAGCTATAAATCATGCTTTGTTGTCTACTTGCAGCAGGATAGAGAACACTTCCATCTAGTGAGAAGGGCTCCTGCAAGGCCCTCCGGTTTATATTGGATACCTCTAGGCACCAACTGAGTTGCTAGCAAATCAGTGTAGCTCTCTGTTGTCTGGGGATGATTTTGCAATAAATCTCTGAAAGCTTATTTCATTCCTTGCTCTTTCTGGGCTAGCTCTTGTTTTGCTGTTATCACATCATTTTCTTCCTTAATGACAGTCAAACTGAAAGCCTATGGCCACATTGATAAATGTGCACCCTTGTTGTATTGGCAATGAATTCAGTGTGGTAATGTCTGAACAAAGAATTCTACTTATCTCTTATGGGCTCTCATTTCCTGGTACCAAATTCTATGTGAAAAAAAAAAGGTGAAGAATGTAGAATTGTGCTTACTCTTTTTAATGAAGCAAGGTAGATTTCCTTTTTCTGATTTAGTCAGTGAGGCCTTAAAATATTGTGTCCTTTCACTATCTTCACAGTCCCAAGTTGGCTCTTTCCTTTTGCTGGTGCACACAGCCATTGCTTAATTTATAGTGATTCAAAAGGCAGGGGGTGGACATAAAGCAGGATGCATGCTGCTAGGAAGCATCACTCTGGTTGGAGACATATGTAGCCACAGAAGGCAGAACAGACACAGTAGCTTAAGGCACTGAAAGATAAAAGGGCCAGCATTGCTGATCTGGACTCTAGGGAACAGCCTGCTGCCTGCCTTCACCTACTCTTTAGGTTTCATTGCTCGCTTCCTCCCTTCCTCCCTCCCTGCATCCCTCCCTTCTACCTTCCCTCCCTCCCTCCCTCCCTCCCTCCTTCCGTCTCTTTCTCTGTCTCTCTGTCTCTCTGTCTCTGTCTCTGTCTCTCTCTGTCTCTCTCTGTCTCTCTCTGTCTCTCTCTGTCTGTCTCTGTCTCTGTCTCTGTCTCTGTCTCTCTCTCTCTCTCTCTCTCTCTTGTTTTCTCACTAAACTGATAGTTTTAGGGCAGGTGAAGCCAACGAGGAGAGGGTAGGATGCATTGCTTCAAGCTCTGCTACAATAGTTACAATTCTATTATATATAAAAATCATGAGTGGACACAAACTATGACTGTAATGTAAAAAATAAACAAAACCAAAAAGCAAGAATGTTGTTGAAAAATCAGCTCACTTTATCTTTGACAGACTGAGGATCAAAGACTGAATATGGCAGCAGTGAAGCTTTGGAGCAGCTTCCTTCATTCTTGTGGACAAGAATTTCTAACTTTTGACATCACAAGAAGAGGAAATAGTATCATAAAGATTAAATGTCAAGGGGAGCTATTTATAGAAACACTTACGCTGAAAAATAATGAAATACTTTTCCACCAGTTCTTACCTAAAGTTCCATAACCATGAGTAGGTCACCTAAACACACTATATCTTAGCTTTTAAATATGCACCATGATGTCATGTGATAGGATATTACTAGAATTAAATGATGCAACTGTTGCTAGCTTCTATGTAAGTTTTATACTTTTGAAGTTAGCACTTGTACTTAGTCTGTCTAACGCATTCTACCAAGAAAAGTACAAAGGACCTTGCAAATTAATGTCCCTTATATGATGAGCAGTGTGCTAAAAGTATCACAAGTATGTGGTGAAGGTGACAGGAATCTTTCATGGGGATTGGCAGCAGAACTCCCGGTGACTAACATATGGCTGCTAACCCTCATTCTCCACTTATAATATGCAATATTTGCAATGCTTGGGGACATTTTGCCTTCACTAAACCAACCTACTGGTCCTAAGATGGTTTAATGCCATTATCCTAATTTTGAGAAGAGGAAACCAATGTACAGAGAAAAAGCTACCTGTCCATGGTCATACTAGTTAAATCAGAAAGTAAAATTTGAAGGCAGGCATCCTCAGCCTATTTTGCTCATAATATCAGGTGGATTGGTTTTAAGCACTTACTATTTAAGTTTGAACTGGACTCTTTAGTTGAATTTATAAATGTATGAGGCTTTTTCATGCAGTCAGTATCACTGCTGTGTAGTGCATTATTTCCAAAGGCACTGAGTATATTATTCTAACAAATACAATTAAAAAAGTGCTATGCTTAATACAAAGATGAATAACTTCTCACCATTCATAAGTATTACCCTAAATCTTAGTTTGTACTGAGAGTTCCACACTAATGGGCTTGTACTCTTATGCCTCTTATGCTTCTATTAAACATGTGTATATATATATATATATATATATATATATATATATGTGTGTGTGTGTGTGTGTGTGTGTGTGTGTGTGTGTGTGTGTGTGTGTGTGTGTGTGTGCAATCTCATAAATATAGGTTGCTATTTAATATTTTACCTCTGTATGGTACAGCTGATTGAAAGACACACCAGGCCAATATTAGGGAATAATTAAAATTGATGCCAAATTATTGCTGCCCTGAATTTGTATTTGCAATTTCCAAAAGTCTGTAAAATCTATTTAAGTACTCAGAAATATTTTATTTTACTCACCTCCTCTTTCTTCTTCCAAAGACTAAGTAATTTTCATCTGTCCCATCAATATAAATGTATTCACTTCACTGTTGTCTTTGTGTTCTTCATCTAGCATCCCACCATCACAGCTATAGAATCAGCACAAGAAAATGAAGCAAGAGTGAGGAATGCTAAAACATAAAAAAATCAAGGAAATCTCTGTCATAAAGGCAGGGTTTATGTATGCAGTTTCTATGCAAATGCATGCACACATACAATTCACACAGAGTCGGTTTCATTTGTATCAAAGTCTAACTATATTTATAACAAGCAGTTTTGTGACATTTCATAATGTCTGAAATCTGAATTTATAGAAACTCAATGCAGTTTTGCCCATTTTTTTTATCACCTAAGTTTCCCACAAGACATAAGCTCTAAGGATCATCCCTGTGTCTTTACTTACAGGCAGCTCCAACAAAAGGAAAAGAAGCCTTTCCTGTGGCTTCTTTCTTTGCCAGCAGTGAATAGGAAGCCTGGGCTGTATAATTGAGAAATCGTGTGTCAGCAAAGGATTACATAAAGCCAGTGGGACATACTCCATTCTGGGTTTTACTCTTTGCTACTTCTCAGCCTTTTCCTGGAGCAGATTTTCCTCTGTCTTTGAAGGATGCTAATGGGGTGTTATTAGTCCAGGAAGAAAATTGCCCTTGAGAATTGTAATGACTTCACTGCTGGGGTGACATCAAACTAGACCATTTAAGAGTAATAGGGGCTTAGTTCCTGGAGAGAAAGTTGGATTTGGAAGAGAAATAACAAGGGGAATGTCTGATGACATGCAAGACAAGAAATGAGGGGAAAATGTTGAAACTACTGTGGTTGTTGTGCTTTGGGGGGGGCTCACCCTCTCCTGACATATAGTTCAAAGATGGAAATAAAATATTTAAGACCGGCTTCATCTCTTCCCCCAGGCTACCCTTGCAGAAGCATTAGGAGGTAAAGGGTTCTTTATCCAAAAAGAACACCTCTGTAAAAATCTATTGCTGTCATCCTGTGCTTATAAATAATGTGTCTATGTGTCTTTAAAATCTGATTTGTGTATAGGAAGTTTGACTTAATAATTCAATGAAAGAAAATTAAATGAAGGAACATTATAAAAGGGTCTTTTGATGTCCTGAATGTCATTGTTTGTATACCATTGGTAAACAATACTGGGAATTTATGGAGCAATCTT